>NW_020694457.1:0-2665 GCF_002925995.2 Terrapene triunguis
TTCCCCGACTCTCCCACTGCCTGAGTGGGGCACTTCTGTGTTGGGTTCTGTGTTTCTATGGTGCCTTATCACCAAGGTCTCTTCTCCCTGGGACCCCACGACCTTTCTCCCCTGTCTCTGCAGTACAGACACTGGAGGTGGTCAGATGGCTCCCTGTATCGCTACAAAGCTTGGAACGACGGGGAACCAAACAATAAACATGGTGTCGAGTACTGTGTGGAGCTGCTGAGCTACAGGGGTAAGCAGACGCTCAAACACACATGCACCAACAAAGGAACCAAGACAGGACCCTGGCCACACACTCCAGCTCTCTCTGCGGAGGTGGCCTCCTGTCCTGTCACCCTGCCTCTCTCCCGCAGCTCACACTGCCGCTCTCCAGAGATAATCCCCTTATCTCACCTGGTAACTCCTCCCCCATGCATCCCAATTTGAGGCTCAGCTGTAGTCAGAGGCAGGACATACAGTACATTTGGCCCCAGACGATCAGTTAAATGGACCGGACCAGAGCTATTGCCCACTCAGTGCCATGTAGATGGGCTGTGGATTCTTCGGTTGGTGTCTTGGTGGCTTTACCCTGATTCTGGAGGCAGTGAGGGGACTATTTGGGCCCCAGGAAAATTTAGAGCAGCCTCAGGACTGCTCTGACAGTGGCAGTAACAAACTGGGCAGCCAGAGCACAGGGGCTTCAGCCACACCCTTGCCTGTCCCCTATGCTGGGGAGGCCAGGGCTGGGCAGGGCAGCTGTCTCTGCTGGGTTCCCCTATGCAAGAAGAGCCCCCAGATGGCCATTAAGCCAGCTTCCTGCTGTCCGTGTTGCTGGAGAGGTGTAGGGGGGTGGAGCGGGGCTGAAAGTCTCATCTCATTCACTGACAATAGGACGGAGAGCTGGCTGAACGGGAAAGCTCACTCGCTAATTCAAGAGTAACTCATTCTTTGTGGGCCATGCTAGTCACATGGACTCGCCCACCCATCCCAGTTTTCCCCCCACTGTCTTCGACTTAAAAGTGTCACTCATCCAATCCTGGAGTGGGAACAGTGCCATGTGACCTGCACAACCAATCACACACACAGCTAATAGTTCACGAGAAAAGTTTTGCAAAACAATAGTGGGCACCGTTTCTGAATAACGCTCCCGGGGCTGTGGGGCTCTGCGAACGGGAAAGAGGGTGAAATTCACAGCAATTCATCAACCCGAATCCGTAGTGCTGTCCCCTGGGGTGAGATGCTGCCTCTGGGCCACACCCAAACCCAGATGTGCAGGAGATGGAGGTAGGGCCGGTTCATTCAGCACGGAGCGAGCCGGCTTCCCTCTTCCTGAGCTTGTCTCCCCGCGGGCACCTGGCCAGGGCTCTGTGCTCACCTTTCTGGCCTTTTGAGGGGCATTGGTGGGGAGGGGAGGTAACAGCAGTGCCGTAACAAGGGCGAGGCGAGTGAGGCACTTGCCTCGGGCACACAAAGCCGGGGGGAGGGAGGGGGGCACAGAAAGTGGTGGAGAGAAAAAAAAAAGATGCTGGCACGGAAATATTTATAACCCAGGTGATCTCCCCCTCTCCCCCCCCCGCCCGCAGTCACCGCTCCTGCCCCATGCTGGGCAAGGAGGCAGCCCCATCCGTCACCCCCAGTGAAGCTACAGTCAAGGGCAACAACAGGGGAGGAGGCACACACAGCGCCCCCCGGCACCCACTATGGGGGAGGCGAGGGTGATTCCTGGACCTGAGAGGGGCCCTAGGAGCACATGCAGTGACAGTGATGGGGGTGAGTGTGCTGCTGGGGGGGCGGGAAAGGGGGACTCTTCCCCCAGAACTTGCTGCTGCCGGCAGGGAAAGGGCTGGGGGGAGTCCTCCTCTCTGGCCCCTCTCCCGGAGCAGCCTGCCTTCACCCCAAACTCATCCCCAGCCCTGCCCCACCCCAGAGCCCACACCCCCAGTCAGAGCTTTCAGCCCCCCACCGCACCCTCAACCCTCTGCCCGAGCCCCTCCAGCACCCCAAAGACCTTATCCCCAGTCCCAGCCAGCGCCCTCACCCCCCACACCCCAACCCTCTGCCCGAGCCCTGAGCCCCGCCCACACCCCAAACCTCCCATTCCCAGCCCCAGCCAGAGCCCTCACCCCCCACATTTCTACTCTCGCCCTGAGCCCCTCCCACACTCCAAACCCCTGATCTGCAGCCACAACCCACAGCCCTCACCCCTGCACCCCTTCCCTCTGCACCTCTCCCATCCCCAAACTCCCTCCCAGAACCTGCACCCCCTCCCTCTGCACCCCCTCCCGTCCCCAAACTCCCTCCCAGAGCCTGCACCCCAATCCCCTGCCCCAGCCTAGGGCCTGCACCCCAGACCTCCTCCCTCACTCAAACTCCCTCCCAGAGCCTTGGGCGGGTGGGAGGGGCGGAGTTTGGGTGGGGGCGGGTTCTGGGCACCACCAAAATTTCTACAAACCTGCCACCCCTGATCCTGCCCTGCAGACCTGAACTCCCAGCATTTTCAGGACACATGCTGATCCCTAGTGGCCACTGCTCATATCCAGCACCTCCCTCCTCTCTTAACCTGCGAGTCCCTCTCGGGATTGGAACTAGACTGGTACCAAAGACCATCTTGGAAGCAAAAATCATGCAGTCAAAAATCATGCAGCCTGTGATTTTGGTGGGTCAACTCATGATTTTTGAC
>NW_020694458.1:0-3659 GCF_002925995.2 Terrapene triunguis
GACCCAGCCTACCCGCTAATGCCCTGGCTCATGAAGCCCTATACTGGCGCCCTGGACACAGAAAAAGAACTGTTCAACTACCGGCTGAGCAAGTGCAGAATGGTGGTGGAGTGTGCTTTTGGCCGTCTCAAAGGGAGATGGAGAAGCTTACTCACTCGCTGTGATCTCAGTGAAACCAATATCCCCATCGTTATTGCAGCTTGCTGTGTGCTCCACAATCTGTGTGAGAGCAAGGGGGAGACCTTTATGGCGGGGTGGGAGCTAGAGGCAAATAGCCTGGCTGCTGATTACGTCCAGCCAGACAGCCGGGCCATTAGAAGATCCCAGCGGGACGCCCTGTGCATCCGGGAGGCTTTGAAAGCTAGGTTCCTGAGTGAGCAGGGCAACCAGTGACTTTTCAGTTTGTGGACAGAAAAGCTGAACCTGCCCCCGTTTCTTTACCCAGTCCATTTTGACTATCCTCTCCAGTTACATACAACCTTCACCCCCTTCCCCTTCCCAAAAAATAAAATCATTTCGATTTTTTAATGAACACCGTTGTCTGTATTGCTGTTTTCGCGGGAATATTTTAAACCGGGGACGCAGACTGTGGCGGGGGGCGGGTTTAGTGTTCTGATGCAAATGATACTTCTAAACTCCCGGAATGACAGGCTCCGCACTGGTGGACTGGTTATTTCAATGGAGCCTGCCAGCACTCCTGGGGGGGACTGTGTGTATGTGTCGGCTATGTGACTTTCTGGCAGGGGGGGTAGGGTTACAGATCCCCTGCTGCGTGGATCTGTGAGCCAGGATAAGGACCGCTGCATAAGATCTGTAACTGCCCTCCCCCGCCACAAAGTCACAGAGCAACCCCCCCCCCCCCAAAACATGAAAAGCACCTCCCAGACTGACCAGGGTAACCAGTGACTGCACTGGTTATGTGTCCTGATGCTGGACCTGACACCGCCTCTGTACCCTGCTAAAGGTGACTGTCCTGTCCAATTACCAAGCCCCTTCCCCCCCTCCAGACAGACTCTCCCTCAAAAGAACCTGACTGAAACAGTAATGAACAGAAACAAACATTTTATTGCGAACCAGACATGAAACGTGGGGGGTGAAACTTGGACGGGGGCTTGTGTGAGGTGGGTAGGAAAGGACTTATGAAATTTTGGGGAATGTCAGCCTTCTACTGCTAGAGCAGTCTGCAGGGGTTGATTGAAAGTTTTAACGGCCCTTGCCGCCCCTCCTTCTTTGGACTTTGGGTGAGGGTGGTGTGGGACTTGGTGGCGGGTGAGGGCGGTTACAGATAGACTGCAGCGGGGCTCTGTCCTCCTGCCTCCGGTCTTGCAGAACATCCACAAGGCGCCGGAGCGTGTCCGTTTGCTCCCTCATTAGTCCAAGCAGCTTTTCAGTAGCCTGTTGGTCCTCCTGACGCCACCTCTCCTCCCGTTCCATGACTGCTCGGTGCATTTGTGACAAGTTCTCCCTCCACTGTGTCTGCTGGGCTGCCTGGGCTCGGGAGCAGCCCATTAGTTCTGTGAACATGTCTTCACGCGTCTTCTTCTTCCTCCGCCTAATCTGCGCTAGCCTCTGGGAGTGTGCTGACAGGCTGGGTTGGGAGACAGTCGCAGATGTGTCTGTGTGAATTTTAAAAAGGGAGTGAATTCCTGAGACAGATAAATGAAATTGTATACAAAGAACCTAGTCTTTCTCTGTGAACAAGACCATGCACTGAACCTCTCACATGCGCACTCAGGACAAGGTCGAATTTTCGGCCGTCGCCTTCAGTGCCTGTGGACTTGCGGAGGTCTTGGACTGTTCAGAGAACTGTGGCTGGAGACCTGAACTTCTGGAGCGGGCAATAATGGTAAGCCGCAGACTTGTGGCTGCTTAAAACTCCAGCAGTAGCACTGGCCTCCTTTCACATTGAAAGCAATGCCAGTCTCTGCTGCCAGCAATCAGGACAGCATCAACTCTGCCCCTGTCCCACCCCCTCGCGGCTGTCCCAGGGAAAGATCCCTGTATGCTGCCCCTCTCCCTCCACCGCGTGGCTGTAAAGCAGTCCCAATACTAACATTCCCCTCCCTAATTCAAAGCAGGGCGTCATGAGCGACATCACCCTCCTGAGGATCCCGGACACCCAGAGAGAACGCATGCTGCGGGAAAGCATGCAGAAACCGGGGCCGTATGCCGCCATGCTATGTCGGGCCATGATCCCGGAGTACTTGATTGTGGCGTGGAGGGGGCATGTCTGCTACCACGGAGGGCCCACTAAGATCGCCCTACCCCGGAACCTGATCAACAGGCTTGAGCTCTACCTCCACGAGACCTACGAGGAGTTCTCCTACGAGGATTTCTCGTCGATCCCCGGCCACATTGACCGGATTTTCGCGTAGGTGCACTGAGACTTTGGAGTGGAGCGTCTTGGGCCTGGGAATCATGTAGTAACGGACATTGTGAAATTTTTTTAAAATACTTGGGACTAAATTGAGAAGAGCCTAAGACAGAGAAATCATGCAAAACCCATTTGTTACCTTTGTAAATATTCCTGTTTTGTACCTGATTATTTTTTTACTAGTTTACAGCACTTTTATAAATATACATTGTTAATAGTATAAATATTACCGTTCTGTTTTAAATAAATGTTTACATGTTTACAGCACTTACTGCTTGATCCTTCCCCTGATTCTGTGTCCGGGGTAAGGGATGGGGACGGTTGGTACGGGATCTCGGTAAGGGTGATGAAGAGCTCCTGGCTGTCGGGGAAATCAGCGGTGCCAGCGCTGTCGACTGCCTCGTCCTCCTCATCTCCTTCTTCATCTTCCCCGTCCGCTGTCATGTCCGACGAGGAACCGGCCGCGGACATGATCCCATCCTCGGAGTCCACGGTCAGGGGTGGGGTAGTGGTGGCGGCCGCTCCCAGGATGGAATGCAGTGCCTCGTAGAAACGGGATGTGTGGGGCTGGGATCCGGAGCGTCCGTTAGCCTCTTTGGTTTTTTGGTAGCCTTGTCTCAGCTCCTTGATTTTCACGCGGCACTGCGTTGCATCCCGGCTGTAGCCTCTCTCTGCCATGGCTTTGGAGATCTTCTCGTAGATCTTAGCATTCCTTCTTTTGGAGCGCAGCTCTGAAAGCACGGACTCATCGCCCCACACTGCGATGAGATCCAAGACTTCCCGATCAGTCCATGCTGGGGCCCTCTTTCTATTAGATTGCACGGCCATCTCTGCTGGAGAGCTCTGCATCGTTGCCACTGCTGCCACTGCTGCTGAGCTCGCCACGGTGTCCAAACAGAAACTGCGCTTCAAACTGCCCAGACAGGAAAAGGAATTCAAATTTTCCCGGGGTGTGGCTGGTCAGAGCATCCGAGCTCGGACTGCTGTCCAGAGCGTCAACAGAGTGGTGCACTGTGGGATAGCTCCCGGAGCTATTAGCGTCGATTTCCATCCACACCTAGCCTAATTCGATATGGCCATTTCGAATTTAGCGCTACTCCTCTCGTTGGGGAGGATTACAGAAATCGATTTAAAGAGAGCTCTATGTCGAACTAAATGGCTTCCTGGTGTGGACGGGTGCAGGGTTAATTCGATATAACGGCGCTAAATTCGACATAAAAGCCTAGTGTAGACCAGGCCTTAGGTACCTAAAGCAAAACATCTAAATATCTATGCAGGGACTTAT
>NW_020694459.1:0-1038 GCF_002925995.2 Terrapene triunguis
GCTGAGCAAAGAGCATATGAGGGACTTGGCAAAAAAGCCCTGGAAAATTTGTGTTCAGAAAAGAGGATAAGCTTAGGAAGAAAGCTACAAATCAAGAACTGAGAAATCTGTTAATAGCCAGTGATTAGGGGGCAAGAGCACAGCCCTTACCTGAGGCTGCAGAAGATGCAGAAAAAATTAGAGTACAAAAGGCAACAAGTAAACTGCAATTTGAGCATGAACAGAAGCTAGCAGATCTTCAATTGCTGGAGAAGCAAAAATAGCAGAGTTAGAAAGAGAGAGAGAGAAAGAAGCCGATCAAAGAAAGAAGGAGGCTGCTGAGAGAGAAGAGAGAGCTCGTAAGGGGTGTCTAGAGCTGCTCGCTGCGGAACAGGAGACAGCCAGACTTCAGCTCCAAGTAATGGAAGAGCGGAGAAAGTCATCCCCACCTGGTACTCCACTTCCCCCCGCCATGAGAAAAGCTGGGAAAGGATGTGTCCCATTTACAACGATACTGAGGATATAGAGGAGTTTTTGTCTACCTTTGAACGCCTCTGCAATCTGTACCAGATCGCCGAGGGTCAGCGAATGCGTGTCCTGCTGACCAGACTGACTGGAAAAGCCAGGGATGTATTTAATGAATTGGGGGAACAAGAAGCCTTGGATTATGGGCGGTTTAAAGATTCTGTGTTAAGGCGGTTCAAGGTTACTCCTGAATCTTACAGAGTTAAGTTTAGAGAGTTTAAGATGTCTAATGATTGTACTTTTGTAGAATGTGCTCATAAGCTGATGGGTTTTGTTAAAAAGTGGGTTATGGGAGCCAAGGCGCATGGGAGTTTTGAAAAACTGCTGGATTTAATAACTTTGGAACAGTTCTTAGACATTGTGCCTGACAATGTGAGAGCAGCTGTGTGTGATAGGGACCCTGAGTCAGTCCTACGGGCAGCAGAGATTGCGGATGCCCACACCCAAAACAGGGCTCGAGAAGGGTGTAAAACCCAGGGGAAAACTAATCACCATTCTCCCCAGTTCAAGAGGAGGGAAGGATTTAAAAGTAAA
>NW_020694460.1:0-5816 GCF_002925995.2 Terrapene triunguis
AACTGATTGCAATGAGTGCACGTCCCGAGAGGGTTAGTTCTCAGGACACAGTGTCAAGACAGCCCGGGTGCCATAGACAGCTCTGCTCCATGAAGGGCCCTCCCCTCGGGCCATGAGGCAACCTAGGGCGAGAGGAGGCGGCTACAACCTACCAACGGGCAGAACTCCTGTGATGTCAAAATGGCAGTGCTGGCTCAGTCTCTGGGAGCACGTCAGGGCTTGTCCAGAGACAGGGGAGATGGGCACCAGTGAGAACGGTAGGACTTGAGCCCTGCAGAAACCATTTTCCAAGGGACCTAACAGAATTAGGCACCCAAATCCCTTTGAAATGGGAGTTGGATGCTTAACTCTCTTAGGCCTGGTCTACACTAGGCGTTTATATCGAATTTAGCACCGTTAAATCGAATTAACCCTGCACCCGTCCACACCACGAGGCTATTTAGTTCGACATAGAGCTCTCTTTAAATCGATTTCTGTAATCCTCCCCAACGAGAGGAGTAGCGCTAAATTCGAAATGGCCATATCGAATTAGGCTAGGTGTGGATGGAAATCGACGCTAATAGCTCCGGGAGCTATCCCACAGTGCACCACTCTGTTGACGCTCTGGACAGCAGTCCGAGCTCGGATGCTCTGACCAGCCACACCCCGGGAAAATTTGAATTCCTTTTCCTGTCTGGGCAGTTTGAATCTCATTTCCTGCGTGGCGAGCTCAGCAGCAGTGGCAACGATGCAGAGCTCTCCAGCAGAGATGGCCGTGCAATCCCAGACTAGAAAGAGGGCCCCAGCATGGACTGATCGGGAAGTCTTGGATCTGATCGCTGTGTGGGGCGATGAGTCCGTGCTTTCAGAGCTGCGCTCCAAAAGACGGAATGCAAAGATCTACGAGAAGATCTCTAAAGCCATGGCAGAGAGAGGATACAGCCGGGATGCAACGCAGTGCCGCGTGAAAATCAAGGAGCTGAGACAAGGCTACCAGAAGACCAAAGAGGCAAACGGACGCTCCGGATCCCAGCCCCACACATCCCGTTTCTACGAGGCACTGCATTCCATCCTAGGTGCGGCCGCCACCACTACCCCACCAGTGACAGTGGACTCTGAGGATGGTATATTGTCCTCGGCCGGTTCCTCTTCGGACATGTTAGCGGACAGGGAAGATGAAGAAGGAGATGAGGAGGACGATGCAGTCGACAGCGCTGGCACCCCTGATTTCCCCGACAGCCAGGAGCTCTTCATCACCCTCACAGAGATCCCCTACCAACCGTCCCCATCCCTTACCCCGGACACAGAATCAGGGGAAGGATCAAGCAGTAAGTGCTGTAAACATGTAAACATTTATTTTTAACAGAACTTGCATATTTTAAATATTAACAATAGCTAAAGTGCTTTCAAACATGTAAACATTTATTTATAACAGAACAGGAACATTTAAAATATTAACAATGGGTAAAGTGCTTCAAAACATGTAAAGAGTAAAGTGCAACAAAACGGGAATCTGAAGAAAGGGTATCATGATTAGTCTGTCTTTGGGCGCTTCAATATATAGTCCGAACTATTTTAAAAAAATTTCACAATGTCCGCTTCATGATTATACTGCCCAAGACGCTCCACTCTTTTGTCCCTCCAAGGGCACCTAACCCAAAAACTGGTCCATGTGTCCTGGGATAGAGGCGAAATCCTCCTGGGAGAACTCCTCATAGGCCTCCTGCAGGTGTCTTTCCAGCCTAACTATCAGGTTCCTGGGCAGGGAGAGCTTATTAGGCCCCCCGTGGTATGACACGTTTCCATGCCACAACGCCAGCAGGTATTCGGGGATCATGGCCTTGCAGAGCATAGCAGCAAATGGCCCCGGTTTCTGCAGGCTGTCCCGAAGCATCTTCTCCTTCTGGCTCTCCGAGACCCTCAGGAGGGTGATGTCTGGCATGACGCCCTGCTTTGAATTAGGTAGGGGACAGTTAGTATTGGGACTGCTTGCCCGTTCCTTTACAGAACTGCAACAGCCGGTTTACAGCCACGCGGTTTACAGCCGCGAGGGGGTGGGACAGGGACAGAGTTCATGCTTGCAGGATTGCTGCCAGCAGAGACTCGCATTGCTTTCTATGTGAAAGGAGGCCAGTGCCACTCTTAAAGTTTTAAGCAGCCACAAGTCTACGGCTTACCATGTTTGCCAGCTAGACAAAGTCCGGTGTCCTGCTCCGCTCCTCAGCTCGCCACAGCAAGACCGCAGGCACTGTAGGCGAGGGCCGAAAATTCGACCTTGTCCTCAGTGCGCGTGTGATAGGTGCTCTGCATGGTCTTGTTAACAGAGAAAGACTATGTTCTCTGTTCACAGATACATTGATCTGTCTCAGGAATTCACTCCCTTTTTCCAATTCCCACAGCCACATCTGCCCAGAGGCTAGCGCACATTAGGAGGAGGAAGAAGAGGACACGGGAAGACATGTTTGCTGAACTAATGGGATGCTCCCGAGCCCAGGCAGCCCAGCAGACACAGTGGAGGGAGAACTTGTCCAAAATGCACCGGGCAAACATGGAACGGGAGGAGAGGTGGCGACAGGAGGACCGGCAGGCGACTCAAACGCTGCTTGGACTAATGAGGGAGCAAACGGACACGCTCCGCCGCCTTGTGGATGTTCTGCAGGACCGGAGGCAGGAGGAGAGAGCCCCGCTGCAGTCTCTCTCTAACTGCCCTGCCCCGCCACCAAGTCCCATACCCCCCTCACCCAAAGTCCAAACACGGAGGGGCGGCAGGGGCCGTGAAAACTTTCACTGCACCCCTGCGGACTGCTCTAGCACTAGAAGGCTCTCATTCCCCAAAATTTGAAAAGTCCTTTCCTACCCGCCTCACACAAGACCCCGTCCAAGTTTCACCCCCCCCCGTTCCATGTGCGGTTGTTAATAAAAAATACGTTTCTGTTAATTACTGTTTCCATCCTCTTCTTTTGGAGGAGAGTCTGTCTGAAGGGGGGGGAAGGGGCTTGGTAATTGGACAGGACAGTCACCTTTAGCAGGGGGCAGGTCCATCAGCAGGGCACATACACAGTGCAGTGACTAGTTACCCTGGTCAGTCTGGGAGGTGGTTTTCATGTTCTGTGTGGTGGGGGGGGGGTTGCTCTGTGACTTTGTGGCGGGGGAGGGCAGTTACAGATCTTATGCAGCGGTCCTTACCCTGGATCACAGAGCCGCGCAGCAGGGGATCTGTAACCCTCCTCCCCCTGCAAGACAGTCACATAGCCGACACATACACGCAGTCCCGGCCAGGAGGGCTGGCAGGCTCCGTTGAAACAACCAGTCCACCACCGCGGAGCCTGTCATTCCTGGAGTTTAGAAGCATCATTTGCATCACAACACTAAACCCGCCCCCCGCCACAGTCTGCGTCGCAGGTTTAAAACATTCCCACGAAAACAGTAATAAAGACAACGGTGTCCATTAACAGAACAGAACAGAATTTATTTTTTGGGAAGGGGGTGAAGGGAGTATGTAACTAGAGAGGATAGTCGACGGCAACTGGGTAAAGAAATGGGGGCAAGTTCAGCTTCTGTGTCCACAAACTTAAATGTCACTGGGTACCCTGCTCAGTCTTGAAACTGGCTTTCAAAGCCTCCCGGATGCACAGCGCGTCCCGCTGGGCTCTTCTAATCGCCCGGCTGTCTGGCTGGGCGTAATCAGCAGCCAGGCTATTTGCCTCAACCTCCCACCCCACCATAAAGGTCTCCCCCTTGCTCTCACAGAGATTGTGGAGCACACAGCAAGCTGCAATAACGATGGGGATATTGGTTTCGCTGAGATCACAGCGAGTCAGTAAGCTTCTCCATCTCCCCTTGAGACGGCCAAAAGCACACTCCACGACCATTCTGCACTTGCTCAGCCGGTAGTTGAAGAGTTCTTTTTCACTGTCCAGGGCGCCAGTATAGGGCTTCATGAGCCAGGGCATTAGCGGGTAGGCTGGGTCCCCGAGGATCACTGTAGGCATCTCCACATCCCCAACAGTTATCTTGTGGTCCGGGAAGTAAATGCCTTCCTGCAGTCGTCTAAACAGACCAGAGTTCCTGAAAACACGAGCGTCATGAACCTTGCCCGGCCAACCGACGTTGATGTTGGTAAAACGTCCCCTGTGGTCCACCAGTGCTTGCAGCACCATTGAAAAGTATCCCTTTCTGTTAATATACTGGCTGGCCTGGTGGCCCGGTCTCAGGATAGGGATGTGAGTCCCATCTATAGCCCCACCGCAGTTTGGGAATCCCATCGCGGCGAAGCCATCTATGATGACCTGTGCGTTTCCCAGGGTCACTACCTTTGACAGCAGTACCTTGACGATTGCCTTGGCTACTTGCAGGACAACAACCCCCACGGTAGATTTGCCCACGCCAAAGTGGTTCGCGACTGACCGGTAGCTGTCCGGCGTTGCAAGCTTCCAGAGGGCTATGGCCACTCGCTTCTGGACAGTCAGGGCAGCTCGCATGCGGGTGTCCTTGCGCTTCAGGGCAGGGGACAGCAACTCACAAAGTTCGAGGAAAGTCCCCTTCCGCATGCGAAAGTTTCGCAGCCACTGGGATTCATCCCAGACCTGAAGCACTATGCGGTCCCACCAGTCCGTGCTTGTTTCCCGGGCCCAGAATCGCCGTTCAACAGCATCCACATGCCCCATTGCAACCGTGATGTCCTCGGCGCTGGGTGTCGTGGTTTCAGACAGGCGTGTGCTACTCTCGGAGTTCAGGTCCTCACCCCGCTGCCGTAGCCTCCTCGCCTGATTTCTCTCTATCTGCCTCTGGGAAAGGTGGATGATGAGCTGCGAGGCGTTGACAACGGCCACAACTGCAGCGATGGTCGCAGCGGGCTCCATGCTCGCAGTGCTGTGGCGTCCGCGCTGTCACTGACCAGAAAAGTGCGCGAACTGATTTCCCGCCGGCGCTTTCAAGGAGGGAGGGAGGGCGGGAGTGACGATTGGATGACGACAGTTACCCAAAAGCACCCTCGAGACATTTTTTCACCCAGAAGGCATTGGGGGCTCGACCCAGAATTCCAATGGGCAGCGGGGACTGCGGGAACTGTGGGATAGCTGCCCACAGTGCACTGCTTCCAATGTCGACGCTTTCCCCGTTAGTGTGGACTCACAACGTCGAATTACTGTCCTTAGTGTAGACACACACGTTCGACTTTCTAATATCGATTGCACATATTCGATTTAACTAAAATCGAACTACTCTCGTAGTGTAGACATACCCTGAGTGATAACAGTAACTGTGTGGGGGAGGAGATTGCTGCTTCTCACTATTAAAGTATAATGAGAAACAGCCCAGTCTGGAGAGATAAGGGGGCACAGCAGTTACACAGGTCCAGGTTGTACCCCAGGAGTCCTGTCACACTGCCTCATTAAAATTAAGTTGAAAACTCCCATTGAAAATATCAGCAATCAGTGTTGTCCATATAAGTGGAAGGACCAGGGAGGGAGGTGGCCAAAACCATGTTCCCATCATGGAGCTTTCAACTGGGCACCAGGAAGAGGGGAGACAATTTTAACCATTTTTTTTAATCTCTAAAAAAGTCATTTTTTATCAAAATAAATGGTTGGACAATAAAAATACTAATTTCTGCTGTAGCCTATGTGGGGACATAAGCCTGGGAAATCTGCTACCTCTGAAATTGTGCCTAATTCCATCCCCACCATACCCCGCTGCAAACCAACCACCTTCATTACACTCACACAGGCCGGATGTGAACAGCCAGGCCCAAGCAGTGACCTTTAGACACTTCACCAGGAATAGCTTTATAGCTCTTATCTGAGCTAAACCTGGCTGTGACCAGCTCCAGCAAAGCA
>NW_020694461.1:0-3411 GCF_002925995.2 Terrapene triunguis
ATTTATGTACAGGCGTGACTACCTGCCCTTTCCTGGTTATTATACGCGGCCAGTCCGCATCCACATCCAGTAGTTAAAAAAAAAAAATAAACTAATAATTTAAATTGGAATTTCATCCATTAATAAGTATGTATTATATAATTAAAACCATTCTATTGAAGGACAGATATTAAATAACACTAAATAAGTTAATGTTCAAAACAATATTAAAAATTTGAAAATTTAGAGCATGGAAACCAAAATAGCTAAAATTTAGTTTTGGCAAGATACACGGAATGGAAACTCCGGGATCTTTACCTGTCACTGAATATAGCCATCATACCAATAGTGGAATATAAAACAAGTCTACATATACTCTCCTTAAAATTTTTACTTCTGTCCATTCCCAATAATTGTAACAAATCATTATTACCTTCACTCCACTTGCCACGCGCCCCAAGCACAAAACCAAAGAAGTGAATATTTTTACCTCCCGTTAAGTTTTTAATTTCTTCCTCTAACTCAAGATAATAAGCCACCTTCTCACTGTGGGCTTGTTCCAAACTTCCGGCATTATCCTCCCATCGCACTGTAACATCAACCACCACTGCTGTATCTCCTTTTATAAATATAATATCCGGCTTTCTTAACTCACCCTTACTATTTCTCAAATGGGGCTCTATCATTTCCTTCCACCCTAATTTACCAACCTTATCTACAACTGCAGACACTACTCTATTATGCCTTTTTATCCTAGCATTCTTAGTCTTATAACATTGTCCTGAGATATGGGGAACAGTCTCCCGCACTTTACCGCACCATCTACAAAGAGCATTCACACCTCCTCTTCCTCTTGCTAATGTCTCCCTAGTAGGATAAATATTTGCCCTAAGCTGCAATGCTGCGATATACGCTGACGATTTAACTTTACTAAAGTTTCTAAAAATCGAATTACTAATTAAATCATTTTTAAAATATTTTATCCCTATTCCCTGACATCTCAGTTCCGACCATCTTAAAAATTCCTCTTCCCTCCATTTCTTGGGATGAGATGTTACTGCACTAAATGACAATATTTTATCCACAAGATTTTCTCCTGCATATAGATAAGATAGGTCCATCCAATCATCTCTCGAGACAATATGTCTCCTCCATTTACGAATTAACATATTTGGGATTTGCACACTAAACTTAGTGAGAGCTAAACCACCATCCCTACCTCTAGAATAAAATATCCCATCTGTGATACACTGAGGTAAATGTAAAATCTCTTTAACTATTTTTCTAACTAACACATCAAGATCGTCTAAAAGATTAAAAGGGGGTTCTATTAAAAGAAGATTATAAAATAGCTTCGGTAAGATATATGTCTGTAAAATTAATATTTTTTGGGCCGGTTTTAATGGGGCCTTAATTAAATTCTCACTCCAATCTTTCAATTTTTCTTTAAGTACCGGTCCCCCTACACCTATCCAGGGATCTATTCTAGCCCCTAAATATTTTTCAAAATCCCCTGGTTGAACATATTCAATCTCCTCTGACCCTATCTGCCAATTATCCTTAGGATTAACTACATAGGTTTTATGTTTAGTTAAAATATGAAAGCCTTTCGTTTTCTTCACATTAACAGAGAGATTAGTATTTTTACAAAACTCCTCTAAGATACCCAAATTTTTAATCATTCCTTTATATGAGCTACTTAAAATTGTCACATCATCGGCAAAAGCCAATGACGTGACACCATTACCCTTAACATAAAAACCACTTCCTTCTACTTCTAATCTAGTTAAAAGGGGATCCATAGCAATATTAAACAAAATTGGGGACAACGGGTCACTCTGCTTGACCCCCCTCCTAATTAAAATAGACTCAGTAGCTTCATCACCCACCCATACCCTAGTTGTGCAATTATCATAAAGGTCCCTAATAATATCTATAAAATGTTCATCTATACCAAATCTTCTCAACCCGGCTATTATATGTCCGTGTCCCACAGAATCAAATGCTTTAGCCAGATCTACGAACACTATTGCAATTTCATTCCCATTTCGTTTAGCCCCTTTAATCAAATTATCTAATATAGCAATATTTTCCTCACACCCAGGGGCGGATATAAACCCTTTTTGTCTACTACATATCTTAACTGTTTCCACCAGTCTTTTTGCTAATATTTTGGTATAGATTCTAATCCAAACTGACCCAATTGTCAATGGTCTCCAAGATGTTAACTTCTTCATTTCCTCCTCATCTTGTGTCTTTGGTATTAAAATCGTTCTATTTTTCTTAAATTCATCTGGTACCTGTCTATTTAGAAACCATATATTAAAAATTTTTGTAAGTATTAAGGAGTCTAAATTAAAAATATCCCACAAATTGCTCACTTTTACTTTATCTGGGCCAGGAGCACTATCTTTTCTTATTTCTCTTAAAGCTATTCTAATCTCATCCACAGAGATCGGACTCATTAATATATCATTATCCGCATTCTCTGTGGATGATGGCCACCCTATCATATTACCATGTCCAATTGTTCCCAAAATATTGACATAGTATTCCTCAATTTCTTTCATAGGGATAGCACACTTAGCCTTATCTGGCTCTCCCATTATAATGCAAGTCAATCTTCTTCTATCCTTATCAAATAATTGTTGATAGAATTTATACTTAGCTTTCTTTGTAGCATATCTCCTAATTGCATTAAATTGCTTCCTTCTCCCCTCCTTTCTCATCTTCCCTTTTCCTTTATTCCTCAACTCTATTTGACTTTCATTTCTAGGGTCCTTTCTCTCTACTAATGAATAACATAATTTTTCCAACATTGCCCAACCGAGAGCTTTTGTTAAATCCTCCTTTAATAATCCTTCAATTTCCCCTAAACTATTTATTATTTCTCTTCCCTCCCTACTTTGTTTTCCCCGTTTACATATTTTTCTCCACTAAATCCACTTCTGGGTGTCCTTTTAGTGGGAAAATCCTCTCTCTTGGGGGCGGAATTTCTAATATATTTACTCTAATATCCTCTACCTCAGTCACTTTCTCCCTATCTCCTGTTACCACTAACTTCTTCTTTGCTAATTTTCGTCTTTTATCTGATATTTGTTTATTCGTTTTGGTCCTCATCTCGCTCTCAATACATTTATTTATATTCCTTTTCCCAATATATTTCCTTTCCAACTGTATAAGCTGCGCAACCTCATCTTTGGTCCATATACGAGATCTAGTCGATCCCTCTTTGATCTTACTTTTAGCAGCCATATCTTCTTTTCTTTGCTCATTCCTCACAGCAGGGTGTCTATGTCTACAGTGTTGGCTCAATCCAGATCTAGTATGAAAACCAAGCCCACAGACCGAGCACGTATGGCTCTTCATTGGGGTATCCGCCTTCTTGGGTATGCACTTGGGGTAGTGGCAAGCTATATTATGATATTGAGA
>NW_020694462.1:0-4177 GCF_002925995.2 Terrapene triunguis
CAATCTTAGCTGCTCCTTGTAGTGACAAGGGGAAGGCAGTGGGGGGTGAGTTCCCTAACAGAACTAGATCTGGGTACCTTGGCCAAATGACAGCCAAGGGAAACAGGATAATCATGGATAAGTATTTGACAAATGTAAACCCCATAAAGGGAGATGAGAAGAACCTGTTTAGTGTGGTTCAAAGAGATGATACTAGACAATAGACAATTTAGGCTGAATTTTAAAGAAAAAGATCAAGTTATGTGATCTATTAGAGTGTGGAATAATCTCCCTAGAGAAATGAGGGAAGACCCATTGATTGGGTATTTAAAATTGATCTGGAGAATGCACTCTAAGAAACAAGCAGCTGAGGCTGAATGAACAGGGTGATCCAGTGGACTCTTTCCATCATTAATTTATGGAATATGAGTAGCAGGTTGGTAGAGAACATGAAGTCATGAAGAATAGGAGGCTGGTGAGAATGGCAGGCTGGAGGAACATGGGGTGCCCATGACAATGAGAGGCTGGTAGTTTACAGGACTTTGGAGTACCAGAGGCTAATGAAAATAGAAGGTTGATGGGGTCCAGGAATCCATTGTGAATGGGAGGACAGGTGAGAATGGGACGTTGTCGGAGCAGGATTTGTTGTAAGTAGCTGATGATCTTCACTTCAACTATACATTGGTTAAAAATAAATATTCTCTCACCTCATCAGATCCCTTCATTAACAGACGAAATGCCAACGACTTCATGAGAGCTCAGCCGAGACGAAACTTCATGGTGCAGGAGAGGTATGTTTTCATAGGGTCTTAGGACATGGATAGAGGGGGCTTGGGGAGATGAAGATCTCTCCTAAGCAAGTTTAAGTTGTTGCCATTGAGGAAGGCCAGTGCTATTAGCTTGGAGACAGAATTTCCCTCTCAGCCTGGGGGTTCCACTGGGGAACCCAAAACTGATTGAAGATAGAGGGAGATTAACTTGGAGTGTTATTGAGTATGAGAACTCTTCTCAGTGCCCATAGGACATTAACTAATCAGTCTGAAGAAAGCGCTAGAGGAGGGTGGGGAAATCACTGGTGTAAATCCTGAGAGGAAGGTTGGTCCAATAGTTAGATACCAGTCTAGGCCTTGGGGAGACCCGAGTTAGTTCCCTGCTCTACCACAGACTTCCTTTGGGTCAAGTCAGTTAGTCTCTGTGTGCTTCAGTTCCCCATAACAGAACTGCCCTACCTCTCAGGAGTCTGGAGAGGATAAACACTTTACAGATTAGGAGGTGCTCAGATACTACAGTGCTGTGCTGGGGGCCATACGAATCCCTAAAATAGACAGAAACAGGGATTGGGGATGAGGCCTGAAAGAGAAGAAGAGGAACCCAGAGCTGAAATGCACAGTTCTGTGTAAGAGAGACTCAAAAGCAGCTCCGATCTCTTACACTGCTGTCAACCTAGAATAACTCCACTGATTTCAGTGTAGCTACTCTGGAACACAGAAGTGAACAGAGATCAGAATCAGGTCCAGGTTGTACGTACAGCATTTTCCCAAAACAAAACTCTTCTCTAATAGTTTGTGTTGGCATCAGAAAGGGAATGGCCTCCCTGACTCTGGGTGTATCTGCCCCTGTATCCGACAGGAGGAAGGTGCCCTTGTTATGAGATTTCCATGTGGCTATGTCAAATGAATAAGAGAAAGAAAGTTCACTGTAATTAGGTTAGCCCTGTGAACGTACTCTTCTAAAGAAGGCGATGAGTTCACATGACCCCCTATGAGAGGGCTAGATGGTCCCTTCATGGGATGTTCCAGCTCCCTTCCCTATCCCTGGCAACATTAAAGATCTGAAGAGCTTATGGCAGCAGGTTTGAGCTACTAGGGAAGTGAGACCCACTCCTCCGCCAACATAAGCCTCTACAGGCCCCATCTGCTGTGAATGGCACTTGGGAAAGGGCTCAGTGCAGGGTTATTGCATTGGCAGAGCCAAGGAGAGCTGAAAGAACTGTAGAGGCATGTGTGAGAAGGTGGGGCAGGAGGACCTGGCCACAAACAGCAAAGTTTAAAATGACAACTTGCTCTCTCCTCCCCTTCCCCTTCCTTGCATATGCAGGATCAGAGAACGCAATAAGACCCCCCAGGAACGCCTGCGAGGACTACAACCCCTGTGAGCGCTGCGCCATGGCTACATCGCTGCCTATAAGCACTACTTTGGGCAGCAGAGGGGCAAGTTCGAGTAACAAGTTCTCATCCCCGGTGCCTGGAGCCTGGGTTCTGTACCTAGAAAGAGCGATGTCTCTGAAACTTATTAAGTTGCTTGTTAACTGTATGTTATCCTGCCTGCCCTCTGCTTCACTCCCCGGTAACCAGGGATTCCTAGATTTTGTGTTAATTAGCCCAATGCCGCTATAGAGGAGGTTGGACAGGAGCCAGGATGTGGGTGTTTATTAGAAAATAAACTGCTGGTTTGATACTATTTCTTTATGACTCTGTGTTTCCTTGTGTTTTTCTTTGGGGATCTTCTACAGGGAGGGTTAGTTTTTCTCTCTATACTCGACAACAGTACTGTGGTAAATTTGAACATCTATGAATCAGATGTGTTTTAAAGGCTGTAACACAATCAGGACTCTGACCTCTATTCTCTGGGGCAGTGGTGGGCAACCTGTGGCCCGTCAGAGTAATCCGCTGGTGGGCCGCGAGACAGTTTGTTTACATTTGCATGGCTGCCCGCAACGAACATTGGCTGGGAATGGCGAACCGCGACCACTGGGAGCTGCAGGTAGTCATGCAAATGTAAACAAACTGTCTGGCAGCCCGCCAGCGGATTACCCTGAAGGGCTGTGTGCAGCCCACGGCCGCAGGTTGTCCACCACTGCTCTGGGGTCCGAAATCGGCTTAAATTTTCACAAGTGACTAGTGATTTTGGATGCCTAACTTGAGACATCTTTAAGAGGCCTGATTTTCAGTGAATGGGTTCTCAATACTTTCTGACAATCAAGCCCCTTCAAGGTGTTTCAAGCGGGACCCAAAGTTACTAATCACTTGTGAAAATGTAGGCAGAGAAGTTAATGATGGAAAAGACCTGCTAAATAACACCATGTCCATACAACTTCCCCATTTGTGATGATGCAGGTCTGTTCTGTATGCTACAGAATAATGTTTTCACCCTTCAGCTCACAGAGAGCCGAGAAGCGATCTACAGCCCAAAGTTTATTCTCAAGCGATGGAACTTCCACCACTTCCATTGTATTTAATCATCTCACCTTTTCTCTGAAATGATAAAATGAGAAACTATTGTATGAAACAGATCCTATTCTTTCTTGCTCTGCTCCTCTTTCTTGCTGCGCTGGGAAATCAGACAGAGCTCACAGGGCAAAATACCACCCATATAATATATCCCTCCTTTCTCTTGCTGCCTCCTCTGGAATCTGTAGGCCCCAGGGGATAGAAAAAGACCTGAGCCTCAGGGCACATTGTACACATTTTGCATATATGTGCAGGTATATTGTGGTAGATGCTTCGGAGTAAACCTACTGTATTCTTCACTGTGCCTTTTAGGGAAGTGGTTCTCAATCAGAGGTATGCATACCCCTGGGGGTACTCAGAGGTCTTCCATGGGGTACATCGACTCATCTAGATATTTGCCTAGTTTGACAACAGGCTACATAAAAAGCACTAGCGAAGCTAGTACAAACTAAAATTTCATACAGACAATGAGTTGTTTATACTGCTGTCTATACTATACACTGAAATGTAAGTACAATATTTATATTCCAGTCGTTTATTTTATAATTATTAATAATAATTATATGGTAAAAATGAGAAAGTCAGCAATTTTCCAGTAATAGTGTGCTGAGATACTTTTGTATTATTATATCTGATTTTGTAAGCAAGTAGTTTTTAAATGAGGGGAAATTTGGGGTATGCAAGACAAATCAGACTCCTGAAAGGGGTACAGTAGTCTGGAAAGGTTGAGAGCCACTGTTTTAGGGGACAGCAGCAATGTCCCTCTAATTATTTCCATCCATGTGCAGAATGAATTTTGTTATGTGCACCAATATCGAGGTAATGTGCGGATGTGTGCCACCAGTAGAAACAAAAAACCTAGATATAATGTATACTGTATTTTTTAAAAGTTACCATAGGGATAATTACTCCAGCCAGGACAGGTTAGGCTTTTTAGAACTCACTACACAAAGAATTAAATTTAAGCA
>NW_020694463.1:0-1751 GCF_002925995.2 Terrapene triunguis
CACAGTACTGATGTCTCTGAGCACTGACTACAGCATATCTTTCTCCTTACTATTAATTCCATGATATTATTAAGGGTTTAAATTACACTTACTGGACAGTAATTGCTCTTTTCCATCTTTTAAAATCTCCTTACCACCTCTGTTTGCTTTTTTCCATTACTTTGATATCACCCGAGTCTCCATGGCAATTTGTTTTGGTCATCATTTCTAAATCGACATTCATATAATATGAGAGTGTTGGAAATTTAAAAAAAAAAATCTCTTCACAAATTGTCTATAAAATCAAAGAACTTGATCCTACTCCCATTGAAGTCAATGACAAAACACCCTGTGACTTCAATGGGAGAAGATTAGAACTGTAAAATCACATGAAACATTTCAGGGGGTTCTTTTCCATCTTATCCTGGGGAAGTTTGTGTTTATACCAGAGGACAGCAGTGAAGCCCCAAAAGCACAGTAGTCATATACAGCACAGACACTTACTTTGTCTATCTGAGCCAGGTAGAAATCAATGAAATCCTGTGGTTCGTCTGGTGACCCACTCTCTTGGTGGCTTCTGACCTCCTTCCTTGCAAAAGACCGGACAAATTCTTGGCAATAGAATACCTTCTGGTGAGTGCCTGGGAGATGATCCAGGAGCCGGGGGAAAACATCATACAGCTGTAAGAGAGGCAAAAGTGTGATGCGCTCTCCCGCCAACAAAATAAACCCACCCCCAACGAGAAGCAGGGCGAGGGGGTTTCACACCCCGGAACGACAAAAGATTTACAGACGAAAGTGCAGCGTAGACAGAGCCTAAGATTCCACGTACACCAGCCCTCACGAACTGTATAAACGTAGTAAATTCCTCAATACAGAGATCTCACTTCCTTCTTTGTTGGGTGAGAAACCTCGCTTTGCTTTGGATACAGATCAAATAACAAGCGCTTGTGTCAGGGTTCCCTCCCCACTCTAACCTTTAGGGTACAGATGTGGGGACCCGCATGAAAGACCCCCTAAGCTTATTTCTACCAGCTTAGGTTAAAAACTTCCCCAAGGCACAAATTCTTCCTTGCCCTTGGACGGTATGCTGCCACCACCAAGTGAGTTAGACAAAGATTTAGGAAAAAGTCCACTTGGAGTTCCTGTTTCCCCAAAATATCCCCCCAAGCCCCTTCACCCCCTCTCCTGGGGAGGCTTGAGAGTAACCAAGGTGAGCACAGACCAGACCTTTGGGTTTGTAGGACACTAAAAACCCAATCAGATTCTTAAAAATAGAACTTTATTATAAAGAAAAAGTAAAAGAAGCACCTCTGTAAAATCAGGATGGAAGGTAATTTGCAGGGTAATCAGATTCAAAACACAGAGGATTTCCCCTCTAGGCAAAACTTTAAAGTTACAAAAACAGGGATAAACCTCCCTCTTAGCACAGGGAAAATTCACAAGCTAAAACAAAAGATAATCTAAAGCATTTTCTTGCTATTACTTACTATTTTTGTAATATTAGATGCTTAGTTCAGATATGGCTTAGGGAGATGTATTTTCCCTGCCCTGGTTCCTCGCTGACCCCGAGAGAACAAAGGAACACAAAACAAAAACCTTCCCCCACAGATTTGAAAGTATCTTCTCCCCTCATTGGTCCTTTTGGTCAGGTGCCAAAACAGGTTATTGGAGCTTCTTAACCCGTTACAGGTAAAGGAGGGATTTTATGCTACCCTTAGCTGTATGTTTATGACAGCTTGTATGTACTCACTAGCTCGATGATGCTGTTC
>NW_020694464.1:0-2421 GCF_002925995.2 Terrapene triunguis
GGTGCCCAGGGGCTGAGAGAGAGTGTCCAGGCCCCTTGGCTTCCCCCCAGGCACTGGCCTGGGGTGGGGGTTGCGGGGGGGGCTGTGGTTCTCTCTTCTCTGAGCAGGTTTCCTGCTTGGCTCCAGCCAGCCCAAGAAAAACAGGCCCTGGAGACCCCGCCCTGCCCCTTCTGCTGCCCCCGTGTGGTGGCAGGGCAAGGGGGGCAGACCACAGAGAAGCTAGGAGGGAATCCGGTCTCTGCACCCCAGCTGTAGGCAGATGTTACCCACCACAGAGCTGGGGAGAGAACCCAGGAGTCCGGGCTCCCAACCCTCCTTGCTCTAACCTCTGGACCCCTCTCCTCTCCCAGAGCTGGGCAGAGAACTGGCTCCCAGCCCCCACTCCCCTCCCAGAGCCGGGGGGAGAACCCAGGCGTCCGGGCTCGCCGGCTGAGATCAGGGGTGGTTATAACAGCTGGGGTCACCGGGCAGGGAGCTGTGAGGGTGGCGCTGGCCCTGGGCCCCACAGTGCGGGGGTGGGGAGGGGATGGAGGTAGAGGGTGTGGGGGGGAAGAGGATGGAGATTTTATACCCATCTCAGCACAGACTGAGCTCTGGGAGGGCCGTGATTGCCGTGTGACTAGCCGGGGAGGGTCGGGAGGGGCCGTGCGCGGAGGGGGCTGTGGGGCGGGTTATGGGGGCCGTGTCCTCGCTGCCCCCCCCCCCCCAACAGAGACCTGTTGGTCCCAGGAGCCAGCCCAATGAACGCTCATTTCCCAGAAGCTCTTTACCCCGGATCCTGTCCCCAGCCCCATGGAAACTCCCCCCTCCCCCGGGGTCCATGGGAGGCACAAGATAGACCCTGCCCCCACCCCCCCCACGGCTCCCACGGCCTTATCTCCCCGGCCGGCCAAGCCAGGCCAGAGGGGTCAGGAAACAGACCCCTTGGGGGCGGGGGCTGGAGCTCAACCCCTTCACCCCAAGGAGGGGCAGAGGCTGCCGAGATAGATTAGTTCCAGACTATGCTGGGGGTTGGGGGGGGCCCGGCTGCTTCAATCGCCCTATAAATCGGGGCTGCTTCCAATTAAAACGGGGGGGGGGCAGGGCTGCGGGTTGGGAGTGAGGGGCACCAGCAGAGCTGGGGGGGGAGGGGGCGGGCAGGGATGTTCCTTCATTTGTCGGACACATCTGTCCAGATGTTCCTCATCTGGCCACATTGGCTCCCAACCCCCTCCCCGCTCTAACCACTAGACCCCACTCCCCTCCCAGAGCCGGGGAGAGAACCCGGGAGTCCTGGCTCCCAACCCCCCCTGCTCTGACCCACCAGCCCCCACTCCCCTCCCAGAACGAGGGAGAGAACCCAGGAGTCCTGGCTCCCAACCCCCCTCCACATTTCATCGTGCACCTCTGACTAGGGAATCATGTGAAGAGTTGCCGCCCCCCAGCTCTGCCAGTGCCCCTCACTCCCGACCCGCAGCCCCTGCTAGTCCAGCCCTGGGTTGCTAGAAGGGAAGTGTTGGGGGGCAGATGTGAGGGGGGAGGGTGGGTTCTGGGTGCTGAGTAGCGAGGGGACGTGGGACCCCTCGCCCAGGGCTGAGATGCGCCCACCTCTGGGGCGGGGCAGCTGGTTACACGGGGACCCCTCGCCCAGGGCTGAGATGCAGCCACATCACCCTCGGGTGTCGGCAGTACAGGGGTTTTGACACACAGGGGGCAGTTCCCATGGCAGCCAGCAGGGGGGACAGGCCCACTTCACTGCACATCCCTCCCTAATGCACACCCAGAGCACAACATAACACGCCGTGCTGCTCCCTGGCACATCGAACCATAGACTATCGGTGTGGAAGGGACCTCGGGGGTGTCTAGTCCAACCCCCTGCTCAAAGCAGGACCAACACCCACACAGCACAGCCTGCAACAACCCCTCTACACACACATACACACACACACACACATAGAGCCTGCAACAACCCCAGTACATACACACAGACACAGATAAGACAACACAACACCTCGCGCTGCCCCTTGTACACACAGCACAGCCTGCAACAATCCCTCTACACACACACACGCACACACACACAGCCTGCTACGACCCCTGTATACAGACACACACAGACACAGAGACACACAACACAATACATCGTGCTGCCCCGGTACACACAGCGCACTCTGCAACAACCCCTCTACACACACACACACACACACACTCAGCCTGCAACAACCCCTGTACATACACACACAGACACACATAACATAACACAACACCTCACACTGCTCCTTGTACACACAGCACAGCCTGCAACAACCCCTCTCCACACACACACACACACAGAGCCTGCTACAACCCCTGTACATACACACACAGACACACATAACATATCACAACACAACACCTCACACTACCCCTTGTACACACAGCACAGCCTGCAACAACCCCTCT
>NW_020694464.1:2521-3154 GCF_002925995.2 Terrapene triunguis
ATACACAGCGCAGCCTGCAACAACCCTACACACACACACACACAGCCTGCTACAACACCTGGACACACACAGCACAACACATCGCGCTGCCTCGCTACACACAGCGCATCCTGCAACAACCCTCTACACACACACACAGCCTGCTACAACCCCAGTACATAAACACACATAAACACACAACACAACACATCCCGGTGTCCTGGTATACACAGCGCAGCCTGCAACAACCCTACACACACACAGAGCCTGCTACAACACCTGTACATACACACACAGACACACACAGCACAACACATCGCGCTGCCTCGCTACACACAGCGCATCCTGCAACAACCCTCTACACACACACACACACACACACACACACACGAGCCCTACGCCCCCCCCTTGTCCCCCCCCATTGTGTAAACACCCCCCACACCCCGCCCCTCCCGCAGACCCCTCCCCTCCCTCCCGCAGCGGGCTCAGAAAGTTGCGAGCCGCAGCCCGGGGTGAGCGGGGGGAACTCGGGGGCTGCGCGGGGGGTTTGGGGGGATCCCCCGGGCGGGAGTGAACGTGGGGGGCCTGGGGGGGATTTTCATCCCACCGCTCTGCACCCGGGAGCTCAGGGCAGGGTCCCGGGGCAGCGACTCG
>NW_020694464.1:3254-3575 GCF_002925995.2 Terrapene triunguis
AGTGGTTTTGGGGGGGCGGCTTCTCGCAAAGATCCAGGGGTCCCCCTGGAGGCTTTGGGGGGCTGCAAAGGTTGGGGGGATCTTTGCCGAGGCTTAGGGGTGCAGCGTTGGTGGGCGGGATTTCCGGGGGAGGGGGGGACTACAGCTCGGCCAAGAGTTTCGGGGGCCAAGAGTTTCTCAGCAAGATTGGGGGGGCCCTTTGAGGGAGCCACTTTGGGGGACTGGGCAAAGCTTTTGGGGGGCACATCTTCAAAAGCCTCACGTGGGCCAGGTGTGAGGGAAAGGGGGCTCACCGGCCAGAGGCAGTGCTAGCCCATTTTG
>NW_020694465.1:0-4126 GCF_002925995.2 Terrapene triunguis
CCGCTAATGCCCTGGCTCATGAAGCCCTATACTGGCGCCCTGGACACAGAAAAAGAACTGTTCAACTACCGTCTCAGCAAGTGCAGAATGGTGGTGGAGTGTGCTTTTGGCCGTCTCAAAGGGAGATGGAGAAGCTTACTCACTCGCTGTGATCTCAGTGAAACCAATATCCCCATCGTTATTGCAGCTTGCTGTGTGCTCCACAATCTGTGTGAGAGCAAGGGGGAGACCTTTATGGCGGGGTGGGAGGTTGAGGCAAATAGCCTGGCTGCTGATTACGCCCAGCCAGACAGCCGGGCGATTAGAAGATCCCAGCGGGACGCGCTGTGCATCCAGGAGGCTTTGAAAGCAAGGTTCCAGACTGAGCAGGCTAACCGGTGACTGTTAAGTTTGTGGACACAGAAGCTGAACCTGCCCCCGTTTCTTTACCCAGTTCATTTTGACTATCCTCTCCAGTTACATACCCCCTTCACCCCCTTCCCCTTCCCAAAAAATAAAATCAGTTCTATTTTGTTAATGAACACCGTTGTCTGTATTACTGTTTTCGCGGGAATGTTTTGAACCGGGGACGCAGACTGTGGCGGGGGGTGGGTTTAGTGTTCTGATGCAAATGATGCTTCTAAACTCCCGGAATGACAGGCTCCGCACTGGTGGACTGGTTATTTCAATGGAGCCTGCCAGCACTCCTGGGGGGGACTGCGTGTATGTGTCAGCTATGTGACTTTCTGGCAGGGGGAGTAGGGTTACAGATCCCCTGCTGCGTGGATCTGTGAGCCAGGATAAGGACCGCTGCATAAGATCTGTAACTGCCCTCCCCCTCCACAAAGTCACAGAGCAACGCCCCCCCCCCCCAGAACATGAAAACCACCTCCAAGACTGACCAGGGTAACCAGTGACTGCACTGTGTATGTGTCCTGATGCTGGACCTGACCCCGCCTCTGTAGCCTGCTAAAGGTGACTGTCCTGTCCAATTACCAAGCCCCTTCCCCCCTTTCAGACAGACTCTCCTCCAAAAGAACAGGATGGAAACAGTAATGAACAGAAACAAATATTTTATTATGAACCACACATGAAACGTGGGGGGTGAAACTTGCATGGGGGCTTGTGTGAAGTGGGTAGGAAAGGACTTTTCAAATTTTGGGGAATGAGAGCCTTCTAGTGCTAGAGCAGTCTGCAGGGGTTGACTGAAAGTTTTAACGGCCCTTGCCGCCCCTCCTTCTTTGGACTTTGGGTGAGGGGGGTGTGGGACTTGGTGACGGGGGAGGGTGGTTAGAGATAGACTGCAGCGGGGCTCTGTCCTCCTGCCTCCGGTCTTGCAGAACATCCACAAGGCGCCGGAGCGTGTCCGTCTGCTGGGCTGCCTGGGCTCGGGAGCAGCCCATTAGTTCTGAGAACATGTCTTCACGCGTCTTCTTCTTCCTCCGCCTAATCTGCGCTAGCCTCTGGGAGTGTGCTGACAGGCTGGGTTGGGAGACAGTCGCAGATGTGTCTGTGGGAATGGTAAAAAGGGAGTGAATTCCTGAGACAGATAAATGAAGTTGTGTACAAAGAACCTAGTCTTTCTCTGTGAACAAGACCATGCACTCCACCTCTCACATGCGCACTCAGGACAAGGTCGAATTTTCGGCCCTCGCCTTCAGTGCCTGTGGACTTGCGGTGGTCTTGCAGTGATCTGAGAAGCGTGGCTGGACACCTGAACTTCTGTAGCGGGCAATCATGGTAAGCCGTAGACTTGTGGCTGCTTAAAACTTTAATAGTAGCACTGGCCTCCTTTCACATTGAAAGCAATGCCAGTCTCTGCTGCCAGCAATCAGGACAGCATCAACTCTGCCCCTGTCCCACCCCCTCGCGGCTGTCCCAGGGAAAGATCCCTGTATGCTGCCCCTCTCCCTCCACCGCGTGGCTGTAAAGCAGTCCCAATACTAACATTCCCCTCCCTAATTCAAAGCAGGGCGTCATGAGCGACATCACCCTCCTGAGGATCTCGGACAGCCAGAAGGAACGCATGCTTAGGGAAAGCATGCAGAAACCAGGGCCGTATGCCGCCATGCTATGTCGTGCGATGATCCCGGAGTACTATATTGTGGCATGGCGGGGAAACGTCCCCTACCACGGAGGGCCAAATAAGATCGCCCTACCCAGGAACCTGATGAACAGGCTGGAAATCTACCTCCATGAGACCTACGAGGAGTTCTCCTATGAGGATTTCGCCTCAATCCCCGGCCATATTGACTGGATTTTCGCGTAGGTGCACTGGGACTATAGAGTGGAGTGTCTTGGGCCGCAGAATCATGAAGTACCGGACATTGTAAAAAAATTTTTAAATACTTGGGACTAAATTGTGAAGAGCCTAAGGCAGACAAATCATGAGAAACCCTTTGTTACCATTGTAAATATTCCAATTTTGTTGCAGACAATTTTTTACATGTTTAAAGCACTTTAGTCAAAACACATTGTTAATATTATAAATATTCCCGTTCTGTTAAAAATAAATGTTTACATGTTTACAGCACTTACTGCTTGATCCTTGCCCTGATTCTGTGTCCGGGGTAAGGGATGGGGACGGTTGGTAGGGGATCTCGGTAAGGGTGATGAAGAGCTCCTGGCTGTCGGGGAAATCAGCGTTGCCAGCGCTGTCGACTGCCTCGTCCTCCTCATCTCCTTCTTCATCTTCCACGTCCGCTAACATGTCCGACGAGGAACCGGCCGCGGACAATATCCCATCCTCAGAGTCCACGGTCACTGGCAGTCAGAAGTAATATAAGGGTCCTACCATCAATCAAACCCTAACCCCGCCCCTTGACCCCATGGTCCCTCCCACCTGTCACCGGAAGTCCCACCCCATGGGAGTATTACTTCCGGGGTCAAGGTGCCATCTGACTGGGAAAAGGTGTGTCATGTGACCCCTCTAAGAACTCCTCCCACCACCCTCTACCAATCAGGAGGGGTTTCGTCCCGAAAGGACTGCTCCAAGAGGAGATTTTGACCAATCAGGGTGACTTCCGGGGCGGGGGTGATATGTTTCACTCTATATGCATCCGAAGAAGTGGGTTGTAGCCCACGAAAGCTTATGCTCTAATAAATTTGTTAGTCTCTAAGGCCTGGTCTACACTTAC
Source organism: Terrapene triunguis (assembly GCF_002925995.2). Taxonomy (NCBI): domain Eukaryota; kingdom Metazoa; phylum Chordata; order Testudines; family Emydidae; genus Terrapene; species Terrapene triunguis. The sequence goes on from NW_020694465.1 coordinate 3,117, forward strand.
CCCCCAATTCGAACTAAGGTACGCAACTTCAGCTACGTGAATAACGTAGCTGAAGTCGACATACCTTAGTTCGAACTTACCGTGGTTCAGACGCGGTCCACACGCGGCAGGCAGGCTCCTCCCTCTCGTTGAGCTGGAGTACCGCAGTCGACAGCGAGCACTTCCTGGTTCGATTTATCGCGTCCATACCAGACGCGATAAATCGAACCCGGAACTTCGATTGCCAGCCATCGAACTACCGCGGTAGTGTAGACCTGGCCTAAGGTGCCACAAGTACTCCTGTTCTTTTGAACAGGGTGACTTCTGGGGCGGGGGTGACCCATCTGGAAGTGGGTCGTGTGACCCCTCTAAGAACTCTCCCCACTACCCTCTACCAATCAGGAGGGGTTTCGACCTGACAGGACCTCCCCAAGAGGAGATTCTGACCAATCAGGGTGACTTCTGGGTTGGGGTGACCCCTCCGGAAGTGAGTCGTGTGACCCCACTAAGAACTCCTCCCAAGGCCCTCCGCCAATCAGAGTGCAGCACCATTACCCCATAAGTCCCAGCGCCAGACAGAGGAGGCGGCCATCTCTTACCAAGGACACGTGTTTTCAAAATCGCGGAAAGGCTGCTGAGAGGAAACATGGACTCCTTCACCACCCCGGTGAGAACTTCGGACTTTGTTTTAGCCCCGAGGGTCTTTGACCATCCACGGAGAAAGCGCTACATCAGTGACAGTTCCGAGGAGGAGGAGGGCGCGACCGAGGGGAGCCCTTTGGCCCAGCCGTTGCTGGATACGACGGAACCCAACCCCGAAACCCTTGTGAGACACCCCGATTAGCATGGCAGTCTCACTTTGTATACCCCCTCAGAGGTGCATGTGGGTTTTTGAAAAGTATATGGCTGCAAACTTGGTTTGGTGTGTTTTATAAAGCTGCTGTTTTGTGTGTGTGAGAGGCATAGGTTTTTTTTTTTTTTAAGTACTTGGTTTGTTTCAAACTAACAGGGTTTTTTACTGTGCATAATGT
>NW_020694466.1:0-9940 GCF_002925995.2 Terrapene triunguis
GCCCTGCCCCTGCCTAGCCCCTCACACGCCGCACCCCGGCCCCCGCCAGGTGAGCCCGGTCGCAGAGCCCCCTTGGCCCCCACCCCAGCGCGGCCGCCCTCACTCACCTCGAGCGGGCCCCCCCAGGCCCCTGCTCCGCCCCCATGGCGCCCCCGAGACCCGGGCCAGCAGCAGCCACGCCCCGGCCGGAAGTCAGCGGAGGGAGGCGCGGCTCGCGTCACCGTCCGCTCGGCCAATGACCTCTCGCTCCCCCCCCCCACTGCGCCATCTTAGGTGAGGGCAGAACCCTCGCCCGGCCCGGTTCCCCTCGCGTGATTCTTGGCCTTAACAAAGATGGCGTCCGCCCTCCCCTGCCCCAGTCAAACATGGCCGCCCGCAAGGCTTAGGCGTGCAATGAGCATGCGCGCTCACCGCTTCCTCCTCCCCCCCCCCAGCCTGAGTTCTGAGGCATGCATCTTGCAACATCCAGGGGTGGGCTGCACAGGGGGGGAGGGGAGGGTACCCCTTTGAGTTGGTGGGTCCTGATCTGGGGGAGGGGGGGCTTGGCCAGGTTGGGGGGCTGTTTGAGGGCTAGAAAAGGAGGTTCACAAAGGAATTGTTCAGGGTGTGGCTCCCCGTGGCGTGTGTAATTGACGTTTCCAGCGTGGGCTGGAAGGCGACGACCACTAGCGATATTTTTTCCAGGTTCTCTCGAGGTGTTTGGGGGTAGCGGGGGGGCCACCCACACATTCCCGGACGTCGGCGCGGGTCTGCTCCTGCTGGCGTGGCCTGGGACACACGTGGCCTGCGAGGTCAGGCTGACAAGGGATGTCTTTTTTTTAAGAGCACGCTGCGGGGCAGGGGGGCATTTTTAAGAGCTCCCTGCCCTGCCCCCGCCGGTGCAACCTGGGATGCCTGGGGCCTGCAAGATCACGCCCCACGGGGGTGTGCGTGTGCCATGCCCTTTTTCCACCTCCGGCAGTGTTACGTTGCGTGCAAGGTCATGCTGGCAGGGGCAGAGCGGTGCGCTCTTAAAAACGTCACCCCCCACCCAATACCGGACAAAACCATTGTCCCGGATGGGGGACAAACCCTCGAAAAGCAGCACGGTCGGGTTTAAGACCAGCCCATTCCATGATGTGATCTACTTCTCTGGATGAGTGTCCTTGTTTGGTGAAGGTGGTGTTAAGTGCGTTGAGGTGCATATCCTGGACTTCCTCCTTGGAGCCTATTCTGTGGTAGCTGAGGGCCTGGCGGTAGATAACAGATTTTTTGGTGTGTTTGGGGTGGTCACTGGCATAGGTGCCGACTCCCTCGGTGCTCCGGTGCTGGAGCAACCAGGGAAAAAAATAGTCCTTGCTCAGCAGCGACCTGCCAATCAGCTGTTCAACGGTGGGCAGGAGGGGATGGAGCGGGGGCAGGAAGAGGCGGAGTGAGGGCAGGGTATGCTCGGGGAGGGGGCAGGAAGAGGCAGAACAAGGGTGGGACCTTGGGGAAAGGGGCGGAGTGGGGTCGGGACCTCAGGGCAGAGTGGGGGATGGAGCATCCACCCAGAATAAAAGTTGGCGCCTGTGGTCACTGGATATCTGTGAAGGTAACCCCCCAACCTCTCCAAGGTCATCATCAGAAGCAAGCTCCCCACGGACACAGACCCACCAACTCAAAGCAGTATCAGACCCTGCTGTAACAACATGCAAAACCTGAAGACATATCGCCACAGCTACAAAGATTTATAATACCCAGAACACACCTTTCCAGATCCAGGGGTCCTACATCTACCTGCCTATCACAACCTGTGGGGTACCTCATCCAGTGTGCTACGTGCCCCAATAACTAGGTGGGTGAAACTAGACAATCACTACGCTCTCAAATGAACTCATACAGAAAAATGATAAAGGACAAAAACACCATATCGCCCATAGGTGAACGCTTTTCACCAAATGATCACTTCATATCAGACCTCTCAGTCCTCAGCCTCAAAAGAAACCTGCACAACAGCTTCAAAAGACAAACCTGGGAGCTTAAATTCATAACTTTGCTTGGCATTAGCTATCGCAGTCTTAATAACGATTGTCGGAATAAGCCATAAATCCAATCTGTAACCCACTAACCCCCCTTTTTGTCCTATAGCTGCTGGGGTGTTAATGAGCTACTTCGCCTTGCAGGGTCCCTTAGAATATGTGTTAACTCCTTATGCTAGGAGGGATAGCTCAGTGGTTTGAGTATTAGCCCTCTAAATCCAGGGTTGTGAGTTCAATCCTTGAGGGGGCCACTTAGGGATCTGGGGCAAAATCAGTACTTGGTCCTGCTAGTGAAGGCAGTGGGCTGGACTCGATGACCTTTCAAGGTCCCTTCCAGTTCTAGGAGATGGGATATCTCTATTAATTTAATTTAAATTTATGCCCCGAACCCACCCAACCTCACCGGCCGCCGCCAATTCCGAGAGCGAGCCGGGGAGACCTCACCCACCTACAAGGGGGAAGGGACCTTACCCCCTGAACCCCAACCCCACCCAACCTCACCGGCCACTTCCAATGCCGAGAATGAGCCAGGGAGACTTCGCCCACCCGCAAGGGGGAAGGGACCTTTAAACCCCCTCCTACGGGACCTTACCCCCGGAGCCCCGAACCCACCCAGCCTCACCGGCCACCGCCAATTCCGTGAGTGAGCCGGGGAGACCTCGCCCACCAGCAAGGTTTATGCTAAACAATGTTCCACCTTGTGTTTAGCTGTGACACTCCTGAGTACCTTTCCCTGACCTGAAGAAGAGCTCTGTTACTCCGGGGGGAATTCTGCGCCACTGCGCAATGCAGAATTTTGCAGAAATTAACCCTTTGCGCACAGAATTTCCTTCCCCCACAGAAATGGGCAGCAGAGAAGACACTGCTGGGGGAAGGGAGAGGGAGCTAATGGTTCCTGGCAGCTGCAGTTCCCAGCATGCTCTGAGGGAAGGAGAGGGCGGCTCGCAGGAAACTCTGTGCAAGCCTGGGACCAAGCATCAGGCTGTTTCTCCCTCTGGATCCCTGGGGGAGGGGGAGGGGGCGGGCCCGCAGCTGGGCTCTGGGAGGTGGAGGGGGGCCAGGTATCTGGACTGGGGGCGGGGGCCTGCGATTGGGCTCTGGGGGGGGAGGGGTTGTGTCTCTGGCCCCCTGGCTGGGCTCTGCGGGGGAAGGGGGCAGAGAAACAGGAGCTGGGTTGTCATAGGGGTTTCTTTAACTCTCTACTCCTGGGGGAATTTTGGGGTGTGTCTGTATTGTAACAGACATATTTGCTGACAGGTATTTTGAAACAAATTACCAAAATAATTGAAATTGGTGTGATTATGTAGTGCTATTTTGACAAATAAAATTTGCAGAATTTTAAAATATTGTGTGCAGAATTTTTTATTTTTTGGCACAGAATGCCCCCGGGAGCACTCTGTGTAGCTGGGACGCTTGTCTGTTTCACCAACAGAAGTTGGTCCAATACAAACTCTTACCTCTCCCACCCTGTCTCTCTAATATCCTGGGACCAACATGGCTACAACAACACAGCAAACAAAGAGACAATTAATGACTCTTAATGAACCAGACCAAATAATGACTCTTTCAAGGGACAGAGCCAGGTAACAATCCTTAAAAGATCAGAGCTAACGAGATCACGGTTTCAGATCACTCCTTTCATTGATCCCTGGCAGTACACAGCTGTCAGCACATTCTTTTCTTTTCACACTGTCTGAGGGAAAGTTGCCATTATGTCCCTCTGGTTCGTGACCCATTTCTTGCCTTCCTTCTTTATTGCAGTGAGACAGGCGCACAGGCGGGGCAGATGAGTTTGGCTGATAAAGCCCTGCTTTGCATGAGTCCTGAGCAAACAGCTGCACTTGAAGTCAGCAGGAGCCACACCCCTTTGAAGATCAATCCATAACAACCAGGCTTGGTTTTGCTTTTCCCAAAGAAAGGACGGCCTAGTGATTAGGGCACTAGCCTGGGATTTAGGAAACCTAGCTTCAATTCCCTGCTCTGCTGCGCACTTGCTGTGTGACCTGGGGCAAATTGCTTAGGCCCAGATGCTTCAAAAGTATTTTAGTGCCTAAACACCTTTGAGGAGCTGGGCCTTAGTTTCTCTGTGCCTCGGTTTCCCATCTGTCAAAGGACGGTAATAGCAGTGCCCTGACTCACACGGTGTGCGCGTGAGGATAAACACATTAGAAATTGTGAAGTGTTGAGATGAATCATAGAACATCAGGGTTGGAAGGGACTTCATCTAGTCCAACCCCCTACTCAAAGCAGGGCCAATCCCCAACTGCCCCCCCCCTCAAGGATTGAACTCACAACCCTGGATTTAACAGGCCACTGCTCAAACCACTGAGCTATCCTGCTACAGGAATAGAAGCCATAGACTGATTTGCAGTGGTAACAGCATGATCTTGTCTCATCTACCAAACTGAGCAGCGTTGGGGGTGTAGACGTAACTGGTGCGCTGGTGACAGTAAAGGAGCGCTCGTACCTCGGATCAGATGCTGAATCAAGGCTCCGGTAAGGAGTTCTGAGTAGCTGTGTGCACAAAATTGTGGCTCTTTGGAATCTTCTGGCGCCTCAAAGGAATTTAGGAGCCTCTCTCCCACCGGGGAAAAGTTAACGGTTAGAGTAGGCAGCTGGTAATGACGACTCCTGGCTCCCAGCTCTGCCGACGGCCTTGGGAAAGTCACTCCTCCCACTCTGTGCCTCATTTTCCCCGTGTCAAATGGCGACGATGATGCCCACTTTATCGCAGCGCTCTGCAAGCCACTGGACACGAGTGTTACTATATTAACCCTTCTGACTCAACAAACAGCTTCTCCACTGCTTCCCCTGCTGTAGTGTTGCTGAGAGCTGTTAAAAGGCATTCATCCCAGAGCCAGCTGCCTTTCAATGGTGGTTGAGGTAATCCCTATGGTATTAAACGTCAAGTAAATGTAGCTCCTTTAAGACCAACAATCGAAGTAAATGGAATCCAGTCCTTGGTTATTCAACAGACATTTTTACACCAGCCATTTACACCAGTGCAAAGGGCCATCCATTCAGAAAGGTAGTGTTTTACACCCTTTTGTACTGGAGAATCAGGCCCTTTCTCTCTTATTAGCAACGCGCTCTTTACGAGAATAAAAAAGCAGAACCTGAGTGTGACATTCTCTTTTTAATAAAAAATAAAATGTATCCGGAGGAGGAAGATGTACATCTTTTTTTTTTATAAAAAAAAATAAGGTTAAACATCATAAAACAAGCAACGACGGGCCAGATCCCCAGCGGGTGTAATGTGGCCCTGCTCCACTGAAGTTAATGGGGCCAGATCCCCAGCGGGTGTAGCTCAGCATTGAGCCCAAGGTGCTATTCCGATTGACACCAGCGGAGGATCAGGCCCGAAAGCTGCGCTTGGCACTGCAGTACGGACAACGTGGCACAGACCCCGGTGCTCAGTGACGCAGACAGACAGGATGGGCTTTGTCCCGCCTGTAAAAGCTCAGGCACTTGATCGAAGAATCTAGTCATTGTTACAGAGCAGTAGACGGCACAGGAATGAGAGCAGGAGGTTGCACACACAGGCACTGCGGAAAGGCATGTGTACCTCTGCATAAAATCCACATGCAGACCAGGCCCAGGTAGTTTTTACCTCAATGTGGCTTGTTCAAATGAACCCTGCCCCTCCTGGAGTTCACCTTGACTAGCCGCATCATGGTAACAACTCCCTGGCCTTGTCTCCAGCAGGATTTCAGAGTCCCATAGCGATCTCCATGTAGATGCCCTCATTTTTATCCAGTGAACTGAATCAAAGAGGGAAAGGTTCCAGGGAAGAGTTTTGCTTGGGTGTTTTTTTTAAGGGCGTTGAGTCTGCCACAGAGCTCAGACAATGCTCTTCCCTCAGATCAGGTGGCTATTGTACAATAAGGTGGGGATCTGCCCCGGTTACAGGCATCAGCGTAGTTGTGCTGACATGTTGCAACCCTCAGTGCCCCCAGGCATTGCCACTTGAAGCCAACCCAGCGTCTGAAATCTCCAGGGCCTGGTTCTCCTCTCCCCTGCCGGAGCGGGGTAAAAGGACCTGGATGTAACTGGGAATCAGGCCCCCAGTGCCTTAGAAGCCAGTCTTGCCCAGAGCAGGGTTAATGGGTGTGAGCGTAACTGAGAAAGAAGCCTGGATTTTTCAAGGATATCCTGGTAGATCCCGCCCGCTCTGCTGGAAAATGTAACAAGTGAACCCATCCCGTGTTGCATTGATTTCACTGAAGCATAATAGCAGTGTCAGAGCTGCAGGAGACCAGCAATGCGGGGGTTAATTTATCCATCACAAAATAATACTGATGCGGTTGAAGAAGGGTTTTAGAAACGAGCAACCCGATCCCATTTGAGAGGGAGAAATCCGAGGCCTTTCCCGGGGAAATCCACTCGCCTGGCTCCGTTTAACCAAGTGGTTCGTGCGACAACCGCACCATGTTTGCGCGTCTGGCTCCGAGGCTACGAACCCAGGCACTGGGCATTGTCAGTGAGGCTATAGGCCAGCCGCTGGGCCCGGAGCTGGTTCCGGTAGCCGCGTTCCTCCCGCGGAGGTGGTGAAACAAAGGGTTTGATCGCTGCTACCGGGAAAAGCTTAACTTAAATCTAAAAACATTAAATTAAAAAAACAACAACTTCACATTTGGTCACAACCTCCGCCTCCTCCCCACCCCCAAACCCCCCTCCACCCCCCCCCCCCCCCCCCCCCCAAGCCGATTTTTCAGGCTGTTGGCTCCAAAACCCCAGGGACTCAGCCTGGTTCTCACTTACCCTAAAAGGCCCCTTATACCACTCCGGCAGGGCAGAGGGGGTGTGGCTAATTGATGCCCCCTTTACCGGACCAGAGTGGTATAAAGAGGCTGTAGTGTGAATGAGAATCAGGCCCTAAAGCCCTCTGCCCACACACAGCAGGGAGTGACAGTACAATGCCCTCTGATGGAAGGACACCCCCCCAGAGCAGAGCGCAGTCTCCGTGATGTGGGCCATCTCCGGTCTCCCCGCTGAGGGGGCCAGTTAGCAATGGCTGTTCTGATCCAGACCTCTGGCCAAGCAGGAACTAGACTGGGAGCCCAGCTGCTCACAGGCCGATGAGGATCAGCTGTCTGATCATTGCCAGCCGGGGCTGGCTTTGAACTGCTGACCCTGCACTCAAAGGCAGAACATTAGACCCCATATTCAGAGCCGCGAGGAGCCGGATTGGGCCCCGGCAGAGCTACACCCAGCCATCGACTGGCACCAACCGCATCCCTCACAGGGGAGGACTGAGCCGGCCGGAGCACGCTAGGTAACGTGTAGCTGCGGCATCGCACGTTGGCCTTTGTTCACAGCTCTCGTGGTGCGGACGTGGCAGCTCCCAGCTGGTCCAGGCCAGTGCTGGGGGCAACAGCTCGGGAAGCAGCAGCTACGCACGCAGCTTAGCTCTGTAGACACAGCAACCCTGCGCCCCTTCAGATCCCACAGCGGGGTTGCTCCCTGCTGAAATCCCTGGCGGGCACGAGCCAGGAAGGGCTCACGCATCCTCCAGCGCCGCTCTGCCCCCCAGCTCCTTTGAACCTGGTCATCTAGAGCCCCAGACGTGCTCCATGTTTGTCTCTTGCTTGGTGTGGAAACCCAAAAGCGGAGGGTTTTTTGTTTTTGTTTTTTGTTTTTAACGCCCGTCCCACGACTCTGGTGGTGATGCCCAGGCAGCGCAGTGAGGCAGGCTGGCCCCATCGCTCTTCAGCGGTGCAGCGACCCACCCATGGGCGGGCGGCGGTAGCTGGCCCGCTGACGAGGAGCAGGTGCCGTTTCTGGGCGCGCTGTGTGGAAGGTCTCACCAGCTGATACGACGTTTGTTATGAATTTGGGGGCTGGACGCAGACCGGTTTGTTATTGTAGGGTCGCTCCCGAGCGCTGAGCCACACACACTGGTTTGTTATCGTAGGGCTGCTCGGTACCACGACACGGCTGATTTCGAGACGAAAGGCGGGTCGGGGCAGGCACGGCCAGCCTATGCTTTCTCCAGAGCCGCCCCTTGGGAACCCTCCCCGGCCCCCAAGCTGGCATTTAACCTGTTGTTGTCCGCGTCTGTGCCCTGGTACAGCCCCTCCATCTGGACACAGCAGTCCCTGGGGTCCTTGGCCCCCTCCTGGGGGCTCCGGCCTCCGTTCAGCGGCACCTTCTCCTGATTGGACACCTTGGTGGCTTCGGGGGTGTTGCATCCTTGCACCTTGCTCTTGGCCTTGAGCCTGTTGTGGTAGGAGAAGCCGGCCATGGCCATGGCTACGGCCAGCGTCATCGACAGCAGCACCGTCACCGTCACAAACTGCGCCCAGTAGGAGCGGTGCCCGCCCTGTGGGCCTGCCCCCCGCTCCAGCCCTTGCCCAACCATGCTGTCCCCTCCGCTCTCGCTCAGGATGTCGCCTTCCGTGGGGTCCTGCACCACATAGCGGGCCACAGCTTGGCGGTGCCCGTTCTCGCTGGCCCAGCACGTGTACTCGCCCGCCGCCTGGCGCTGCATGATGATCACCAGCATCTTATTGTCCAGCATCGTCAGCCCCGCCGGGGTCTTATCCCCTGGGTAGCTCCAGCTGTAATTTGCCAGGGCGGAGAGCTGTGGGCAGGGCAGCCGGATCACCGAGTTCAGCGCTGGGCTCAAAGCTGGAAAGATACAAGGAGGGGAGAGGGAGCGGTGAGTCTCTGGCTGCCCACCCGGACCAGCTGCCGCTGCTGTTCAAAGAGCTGGCGCCAGCCCCTTGCGACTAGAGCCGGGGCGAGTCACGGCGTGTGCGGGGAACAAACTTCATTTCAAATTGGACCGACCGTGATCATTTTCGTGGCCCATCGAAAAGTGAAAAACAAAAAGTGTTTCAGGTCAAACAAAAGGTTTTGATTTTGAGCGTTTTTAGATGGCTAATCCATTTGGAAACGAAAGGAAATTTTGAACTGAAATGTTTCAATATTTTTGGAAATTGTTGAGGGGTTTTTTTTTGGACAAACAAGTGGTGCGAAACTGACACGAATGCACGAAATGTTTTGGTGTCTCTGAATCAGCATTTTTCATGACAAAAAACATGGTGCCTGTGAAAAATTTCACGCAGCTCCACTTCCAACCTGGGCACCTAGTGAGAAACCTGATTTTCAAAGATACTGAGCACACCCCTCCCCATCCCCTCTCTCTGCACCTCAGGGGGCGTTACCACAAAACAAAGCAGTTTGGAGAGTCAGACCAGGAAGGGCTAGACTCTGAGTGCAGTATAAACTACATGGAAGCAACTGGAGTGACTCTGGATTCACACTGGTGTCACTGAGAGCAGAATCCAGGCTGAAATTGGAGTCAACGGGCCCAGTTCTCCACTGCCCTGCACCTCGGGCAGTCACTTACTAATATTTAGGGCGTCCTTGCACTGGTTGCGGTAGAAACGGGGAGCCAAGAGACAGTGCCTGCGCTGAAGAGTATATCTAAGTACAGCGGGTGCCGGTTTGCAGCAATCCCAATATGACCAACTTTCGGTTACTAGCGACATTTTGCCGGGAGCTGATCCCGTCCCACTGGGGATCCAGATCCTGGCAACAGGCAGGCTGCTTAGCGACAGCTGGTTTCGGAAGAAAGGCCCCGGCCACAGGCAGGTTTGCAGGGCTGCACCCAGGGGAGGAAGCGCCAAGGTCCCAGGCTTGGCACATCCGACCCTGGCTTCAGCTGGGGACCCACCACCTGCACAGGAGGGAACAGGCTGGGGTGCCTGCATCCTCAGCCAAACTGGGGAGCACCTGCTGGAGTCCTGGCACTGCGGGTCGGGAGGGGAGGCTGCAGGCTGGGCAGCAGCCCGAGTGAGGGCAGTGGGCACCTGCAGGGGTGCACGGTACCTTCTCCAGGCTGCGCCCTGCCCTGGCACAGGGGGCCTGGACTCGGCACGTCCCAGTGCTTCCTTTCCGAGTTGCAGCCAGGAAAGGAAGCGCTGGGGCACGCT
>NW_020694467.1:0-4265 GCF_002925995.2 Terrapene triunguis
GGGAAGATTCTGAAGATCTTTGTTTATGCAGACTGTTTTCTCACAGAGGCCTGGTCTACACTAGGCTTTTATGTCGAATTTAGCGCCGTTATATCGAATTAACCCTGCACCCGTCCACACCAGGAAGCCATTTAGTTCGACATAGAGCTCTCTTTAAATCGATTTCTGTAATCCTCCCCAACGAGAGGAGTAGCGCTAAATTCGACATGGCCATGTCGAATTAGGCTAGGTGTGGATGGAAATCGACGCTAATAGCTCCGGGAGCTATCCCACAGTGCACCACTCTGTTGACGCTCTGGACAGCAGTCCGAGCTCGGATGCTCTGACCAGCCACTCCCCCGGGAAAATTTGAATTCCTTTTCCTGTCTGGGCAGTTTGAAGCGCAGTTTCTGTTTGGACACCGTGGTGAGCTCAGCAGCAGTGGCAACGATGCAGAGCTCTCCAGCAGAGATGGCCGTGCAATCCAATAGAAAGAGGGCCCCAGCATGGACGGATCGGGAAGTCTTGGATCTCATCGCTGTGTGGGGAGATGAGTCCGTGCTTTCCGAGCTGCGCTCCAAAAGACGGAATGCAAAGACCTATGAGAAGATCTCTAAAGCCATGGCAGAGAGAGGCTACAGCCGGGATGCAACGCAGTGCCGCGTGAAAATCAAGGAGCTGAGACAAGGCTACCAGAAGACCAAAGAGGCAAACGGACGCTCTGGATCCCAGCCCCACACATCCCGTTTCTACGAGGCACTGCATTCCATCCTAGGTGCGGCCGCCACCACTACCCCACCCCTGACCGTGGACTCTGAGGATGGGATATTGTCCGCGGCCGGTTCCTCAGCGGACGGGGAAGAGGAGGAAGGAGATGAGGAGGACGAGGCAGTAGACAGCGCTTACAACGCTGATTTGCCCGACAGCCAGGAGCTCTTCATCACCCTGACAGAGATCCCCTACCAACCCTCCCCAGCCGTTACCCCAGACACAGATTCAGGGGAAGGATCAAGCTGTAAGTGTTTTAAATATCTAAATATTTATTTACAACATAACTGGCGTATTTAAAATATTAACATTAGCTAAAGTGCTTTAAAACATGTAAACATTTATTTGCAACAAAACAGGAAGATTGAAAATATGAACAGTGGGTAAAGTGCTTCAAAACATGTAAACAGGAAAGTCAAACAAAAGGGGAATCAGTGCAAAGTGTATCATGATTTGTCTTTTTTTGGGCGCCTCAATATATAGTCCGAACCATTTTCAAAAAATTGCACAATGTCCGCTTCATGATTATAGTGCCCAAAACCCTGCAGTCATTTGTCCCTCCAAGGGCACCTAAGCCAGGAACTGGTCAATGTAACCGGGGATAGAGGCGAGATCCTCCGGGGAGAACTCCTCATACACCTCCTGCAGGTGTTTTTCCAGCCTCATCAGCAGGTTCCTGGGCAGGGAGAGCTTATTAGGCCCCCCGTGGTAGGACACGTTTCCCTGCCACAACGCCAGCAGGTACTCCGGGATCATGGCCTTGCACAGCAGTGCAGCAAATGGCCCCGGTTTCTGCAGGCTGTCCCGTAGCATCTTCTCCTTCTGGCTCTCGGAGACCTTCAGGAGGGTGATGTCAGGCATGACTCCCTGCTGTGAATTAGGTAGGGGAAAGTTAGTATTGGGACTGCTTGCTCGTCCCTTTACAGAACTGCAACCGCCGGTTTACAGCCACGCGGTTTACAGCCGCGAGGGGGTGGGACAGGGCCAGAGTTCATGCTTGCAGGATTGCTGCCAGCAGAGACTCGCATTGCTTTCTATGTGAAAGGAGGCCAGTGCCACTCTTAAAGTTTTAAGCGGCCACAAGTCTACGGCTTACCATGTTTGCCATCTAGACAAAGTCCGGTGTCCTGCCCTGCTCCTCAGCTCGCCACAGCAAGACCGCAGGCACTGTAGGCGAGGGCCGAAAATTCGACCTTGTCCTCAGTGCGCGTGTGATAGGTGCTCTGCATGGTCTTGTTCACGGAGCAAGACTATGTTCTCTGTTCACAGATACATTGCTCTGTCTCAGGAATTCACTCCCTTTTTCCAATTCCCACAGCCACATCTGCCCAGAGGCTAGCGCACATTAGGAGGAGGAAGAAGAGGACACGGGAAGACATGTTTGCTGAACTAATGGAATGCTCCCGAGCACAGGCAGCCCAGCAGACACAGTGGAGGGAGAACTTGTCCCAAATGCACCGGGCAAACATTGAACGGGAGGAGAGGTGGCGACAGGAGGACAGGCAGGCTACTCAAACGCTGCTTGGACTAATGAGGGAGCAAACGGACACGCTCCGCCGCCTTGTGGATGTTCTGCAGGACCGGAGGCAGGAGGAGAGAGCCCCGCTGCAGTCTCTCTGTAACTGCCCTGCCCCGCCACCAAGTCCCATACCCCCCTCACCCAAAGTCCAAACACGGAGGGGTGGAAGGGGCCGTGAAAAATTTCACTCCACCCCTGCGGACTGCTCTACCACTAGAAGGCTCTCATTCCCCAAAATTTGAAAAGTCCTTTCCTACCCGCCTCACACAAGACCCCGTCCAAGTTTCACCCCCCCGTTCCATGTGCGGTTGTTAATAAAGAATACGTTTCTGTTCATTTCTGTTTCCATCCTCTTCTTTTGGAGGGGAGTCTGTCTGAAGGGGGGGGAAGGGGCTTGGTCATTGGACAGGACAGTCACCTTTAGCAGGGGGCAGGTGCAGCAGCAGGGCACATATACAGTGCAGTGACTAGTTATCCTGGTTAGTCTGGGAGGTGGTTTTCATGTTTTGTGTGGTGGGGGTGGTGGTGTTGCTCTGTGACTTGGTGGCGGGGGAGGGCAGTTACAGATCTTATGCAGCGGTCCTTACCCTGGATCACAGAGCCGCGCAGCAGGGGATCTGTAACCCTCCTCCCCCTGCAAGACAGTCACATAGCCGACATATACACGCAGTCCCGGCCAGGAGGGCTGGCAGGCTCCGTTGAAACAACCAGTCCACCACCGCGGAGCCTGTCATTCCTGGAGTTTAGAAGCATCATTTGCATCACAACCCTAAACCCGCCCCCCGCCACAGTCTGCGTCCCAGGTTTAAAACATTCCCGCGAAAACAGTAATAAAGACAACGGTGTCCATGAACAAAACAGAACAGATTTTATTTTTTGGGAAGGGGGCGAAGGGGGTATGTAAGTGGAGAGGATAGTCGACGGCAACTGGGTAAAGAAACGGGGGCAAGTTCTGCCTCTGTGTCCACAAACTTAAAAGTCACTGGGTACCCTGCTCAGCCTTGAAACTGGCTTTCAAAGCCTCCCGGATGCACAGCGCGTCCCGCTGGGCTCTTCTAATCGCCCGGCTGTCTGGCTGGGCGTAATCAGCAGCCAGGCTATTTGCCTCAACCTCCCACCCCGCCATAAAGGTCTCCCCCTTGCTCTCACACAGATTGTGGAGCACACAGCAAGCTGCAATAACGATGGGGATATTGGTTTCGCTGAGATCACAGCGAGTGAGTAAGCTTCTCCATCTCCCTTTGAGACGGCCAAAAGCACACTCCACCACCATTCTGCACTTGCTCAGCCGGTAGTTGAAGAGTTCTTTTTCTGTGTCCAGGGCGCCAGTATAGGGCTTCATGAGCCAGGGCATTAGCGGGTAGGCTGGGTCCCCGAGGATGACTGTAGGCATCTCCACATCCCCAAGAGTTATTTTGTGGTCTGGGAAGTAAATACCTTCCTGCAGCCGTCTAAACAGACCAGAGTTCCTGAACACGCGAGCGTCATGAACCTTGCCCGGCCATCCGACGTAGATGTTTGTAAACCGTCCCCGATGGTCCACCAGTGCTTGCAGCACCATTGAAAAGTAGCCCTTTCTATTGATGTACTGGCTGGCCTGGTGGTCCGGTCCCAGGATAGGGATGTGAGTCCCATCTATAGCCCCACCGCAGTTTGGGAATCCCATCGCGGCAAAGCCATCTATGATGACCTGCGCGTTTCCCAGGGTCACTACCTTTGGGAGCAGTACCTTGACGATTGCCTTGGCTACTTGCATGACAACAACCCCCACGGTAGATTTGCCCACACCAAAGTGGTTCGCGACTGACCGGTAGCTGTCCGGCGTTGCAAGCTTCCAGAGGGCTATGGCCACTCGCTTCTGGACAGTGAGGGCTGCTCGCATGCGGGTGTCCTTGCGCTTCAGGGCAGGGGACAGCAACTCACAAAGTTTGAGGAAAGTCCCCTTCCGCATGCGAAAGTTTCGCAGCCACTGGGATTCATCCCAGACCTGAAGCACTAT
>NW_020694468.1:0-11884 GCF_002925995.2 Terrapene triunguis
GTGTCTTATATTAATTTTTGCTCCCAAAGATGCGCTAGGTCTTATTTTCAGGGGAGGTCTTATTTTTCCTGGAGCTTCGGGGCCTTATATTCCGGGGTGGCCTTATTATCGGGGAGGTCTTATTTTCGGGGGGATGCCTTATATTACAGCGAGAGGCAAAACTGAAGTAGGTCTTATTTTCGGGGGATGTCTTACTTTCGGGGAAACAGGGTATTAGCAAGATTAGGTCTTCTTTGTATGTATGTGAGAGAGCCTCTCCAAGCAGAACTAGCATAAGCTAAGCTTTGTTTCCCAATGGCAATGTGTGATTTGTGATGTGCTAAAGAGGATAAAGCTGGTACAGAATGATATAATAAATAGCCAGCCATTATATCAAAGAATATTTACTTTTCCATGGTTATATTTGTATCTTTACTGACAGAGCATAAAATACTGCACTATGTAAAATAGCCTCTGTGGTTGTAGGAAGTTATTATAGAGTAGCAGTTACCATAATTATTTAGAAGCTGGCTAGCTTCTAATAGGTCCAATTTTGTGCCCTCTCTTTCCTCCCCCCGCACCCAAAAAGAGTCATTTACATTTCATCTCACAGCAGAATTTTTTTTTCTGGGAAGTTTGAGGACAAAAATAATATCAGAAAGGCGTTTTAGTTACAGGTTGAAATCCTGTCCCCATTAAAAATCAGTGGCAAGACTCCCATCCACTTCATTAGGGCCAGGATTTCACCTACACTGTTTAAAATAGGGTTGCATCCGGTTTTCAACCAGAACGCCTGGTCAAAAAGCGACCCTGGTGGCTCTGGTCAGCAGAGCTGACCAGGCTGCTAAAAGTCCGGTTGGCTGCAGCGGCCAGCTCTGCGCGGCTCCCGGAAGCGGCTGGCATGTTCTGCCAGCTCCTAGGCACAGGGGCAGTCAGGGGCCTCCATGCCCTTCCCCTGTCCGCAGGCACCACCCCCACAGCTCCCATTGGCCGTGGTTCCCAGACAATGGGAGCTGTGGAGTCTGCGCTCAGGGTAGCGCCAGTGCCATGGGCAGGGGCAGCATAGAAAGCCCCCTAGCCATCCCTGCACTTAGGAGCTGGAGGGACATGTCACCACTTCCTGGGAGCCACCTGAGGAAAGCGCTGCCCAGAGCCCACACCCCCAACCACTTCCCACACCCTAACCCCGTGCCCCAGCCTTGAGCCCCCTCCCGCACTCCAAACCTCTCATCCCCAGCCCCACCCCAGATCCTGCACCCCCAGCTGGAGCCCTCAACTACTCCCACACCTCAAACCTCTCAAACCCCTGCCCCAGCCTGGTGAAAATGAGCAAGTGAGTGAGGTGGCAGAAGTGAGCGATGGAGGAAGGGGGATGTAGTGAGTGGGGGGCGGGGCCTCAGAAGGAGCAGGGGAGGGGCAGAGCCTCAGGCGGTGGGGCATGGGTGTTCAGTTTTCTGCAATTAGAAAGTTGGTAACCCTAGTCCATGGTTTTGATTTAAATTTCTTTCTAACAACCAACATTTTGGCTCCCCATGTCTCCCAAATGACTTGGCCTGCAAACTCCATGTTTACTGTTTGTTGGTCTTGTTAATGAGATGTGCCTTTTAGTTATGTCTGTTTATTTATGCTAAGGGGAATCTAGAGGGAGAAATCAAAAGAGAGAGGACAAGATCATGAGGACTGGCCATTTGATGCTGGTGCTGCTCACTAGTGGAGCATGCTTCAAAATGAGGGGTAGCAGACAGGCCCAAGGTAGGCAGAGGCATAGCCAGTGGGTCTGATTTGCACGTGTCCATTGGCCACAAACCCTATGGAGGAAGTGCCTGCTGTAAAAGTGCCCTAATGCCTTGGCTCCATGTTGGGGTGAAGAGTTATCTCCCATGCAAACCCCAGAGTTAGCCAGGGAAAGGCAGACATTCAGACACCTAAATTGCATGCGGGATACCATCCAGTAGGCAGCATCTGAGCACACCTACCAGATCAGGTACCATTCAAAAACCCAGCTGGAGGAAGAGACTGTCCCCTCCTTATAACGCTTATCACAGCAGTTAGAGCACTCACCTGGCATGTAGGAGCCACAGGTTCAATTCCTGCCTCACCCCACCCACCCCCCGAAAGAGGTGGGAGACCCCTGTTCAAAGCCTTTCTTCACCTCTAGCACGGAGGGGGGAATTGAGCCTGGGTCTACCCCATTCCAGGCAAGTGCTCTAATCACTGCGCTCAAGTTATGAGGTGAGCACTGGCTGTGTGCTGACTTTGTGGATCACATTCTAACGGATCTTTCTCTCTCCATTCATTGTACAGGGAACCCAGACACCTCACTCAGCTTTGGGGCATGCAGTATTATTCCTGTGATTTTCTAGGCAGCATGATGCTCAGCATTGCAATGCCTAAGTCCCCCTGTTCATCCACTCCACAAGATTTGCAAGAGTGAGGTTTACTGACAAAGTCACATTGGAAACGAGGCATCGTTTTTTTTAGTAGTGAGGGTAATTACACATTGGAGCAATTCACCTGGGGTTGCAGTGGATTCTCCAGCACTGTCAATCGTTATATCAAAATTGGATGTTTTTTTTCTAGAATGGTATGCTGTAGCTCAAACAGGAATTCATTCAGGGAAGTCCTATGTCCTCCATTACACAGGAGGTCAGACTAGATGATCACAGTGGTTCCTTCTGGCTTTATAATATATGAATTTATGGAAATGTCTCCCATATTACACAGCAAGTGATAAAGAGCCCAATCTCAGGAGAGTCTTAGCACCTTCCAGGGGTTTTGTGACCTCAGGCAAAGTCAGGATAAGATGAGGGTGTTCAACACCTTGTGAGAGAGTCTCAGTACCACATACGATCAGGCCCAGAGATTCACTTGGCTAGGATTTATTTTCTCTCTGACACTACAGGCAATGCTGCCTTCCCAGCAGTAAGCACATTGAGGCAGAGAGGTCTATTAGATCACAGCACTGCTCTCTGGGAATTGAAGAAAGGTTGGCAAGAGAGTAACTGTCACATTTCTGTATATTTGTCTTTTGCAGCTCTTCGCGCTGAAGGAAACAGTTGGGTTATATCTCCTTAGTCTTCATTTCATCTAGCAATTGAGAGACACTAAAGAGAATCTAAATTAACTGAGACAACATTCCTGATGTTCTGAAATATTTTTAATTTTTGTTTACTGCCTTTTCCAGTTATATGTTTATAGATGCAATATAGATCAGAGTTATTACAGAAATCTCATTACGTGCAATTGTCGACTGAACAGCTATTACAGACTGTTCTGTGAATGCAACTAATCAGAAGAAAAAACTGTCAAATGAAAACCAAGTAACGAGTCGGTTTTCTGTAGGCATCTTGTGACTGAAATCAATGTTTAAAAGGGACACTAGTCAGTTTAAAAAAAATCGTTGACAATGTGAAAAAAATCCTTCTTATTTCCTTTCAATGTATGCCCCTACCTCTTCAGTTTCACTGCTGCTGCTATTGGTAAATATCCCCTTGCAGTGCTTGGGGAAGAGAATATATGTTAGCCCTCCCAGACCAGTGCATGAGTGGGATATTCTCATGCTAATGCATGAGACAGAAAATTTATCTAAACATCAAAAACGTGAAACTGGAGTGCTGTCAAACGCACAGAACAAGCAAACTGAAAATTCTGTACCATATATGATTTTGTACAACAAATAAAACATTGTGAGATGCTATTCATGTAGTCATATCAAGGCCTCTCCTAATGGCCACTACTTCTTGACCCTCATCATTTTGCCAGGCAAAAAGTACAAACCAATCACGAAACCTCCCTGTTCTCAGTATCTTAGCCCAGCCATATTCTGACATACTCAACTTTCAAATCTTTGATACTTCCTCTACCTCTTAGCCTGTGTACAACATGCTAAATGGCTAGGCTAGAGGGAGAACTCAGCTATCACTCACCCTCTCCTACTTCAGAGTTAGAGGAAGGCATCTAGGCAGGGCCGGCTCCAGCATTTCTGCCGCCCCAAGCAAAAAAAAAAGCCGCGATCGGCGGCGGCAATTGGAAAAAAAAAAAAAAGCCCTGATTGGCAGTGGCAGTTCAGCAGCAGGTCCTTCGCTCCTAGAGGGAGTGAGGGACCTGCTGCCCCCCGAATTGCCTCAGGTGCCGCCCCTCTCCCTTGGCCGCCCCAAGCACCTGCTTGTTAAGCTGGTGCCTGGAGCCGGCCCTGCATCTAGGTGAAACAGAAACTTCAACAAGTGCTGGCTAGCACAAACAGAACTAGTTTTGAAGTGAACTAGTGAAAAATAGACCATTCAGTTTTTATGGAGAAGCACAGGGAATCTTGAACTGCAGTCTCCTTTCATAGGATCTAGTCTGACTACCTCAGACTTTGCACCGTGGTAGTTAGCATTCATTGAAGTAAACAGTTTTCTCAAGGACCAAATATTGGATAAAGATTTCTACATCAGCCACCCTTCAATAATCCTTCTAATGAGATTTCCATAGGAAGAAGGAAGGACTGCAGTGGAGAGTGCAACAACAACAACAACAAAAGGCTGTTATAGGAGCAGGAAGGAAAGGTGCCTACAATTCTTCTTTTCTAAAAGCAGCAAAATTGGTTAATAATGTTGTTCATTAGGCACAGGGGTGAAAGTAACTGAGGACACTTACTGGTGGGAGGGGGAGGAGGGTTTGGCCCCTGGAAGGGGTGGGGCCTCAGGCAGAAGTGGCAGGGCAGGGAGTCAGCATCCCCCAGCCAGCCCTTGGCCCGTGCCGCCCAGGGCTCCCGTGTTGATTTAAAGGGCCCGGAGCTCCGGACGCCGCTGCAGCGCTTTAATGTCCCTGCCCTTTTTGCCTCCCCTGTTGGCGGCTCTGCTGGTATGGACCCTACCGGCAGGGCCGCCGACCGGGGCAGTGGTGGGAGGAATGGGTAGCAATGTTAAAGTGCTGCCACAGCAGCGCTTTAAGGATGGTCCTTTGCCGCGGTACGGAGTACTGGCCCGTACTGGCTCACTTTCACCCCGATTAGGCATCAGATTGTGACTGACCCTCATGTGGGTCTAGTAAGCAGGAAGTGCACAAAGAGCCTCACTTGTACCCTCCATTCACTGGCTATTGCATTGCCAGTACTAGTCTGGTGCCCACGTAGACATAAAGCACTGTGACCAGATCACATGTGGGCTCACAACAAATCAGTGCTGGATCCCCTGTTAGGGGGCAAAGGTTTTTTATTTGCCTATCACCCCTCCTCAGGAAGGCCCCACCTGCAGCGGTCCTCCTCAGCAACAGACAAGTCACTGGTAGCAAATCCAAACCAATAGTCCCACACAAGGCCTACTTTCCTTCAGGAATGCTTTGGTAGGCAACAGCCTCTTCTCAATTCTTGACCCCAGCCAGGCTTGCTCAGATAGCACAATTGCTGGCTACCTGCTCTCCCTCCCAGCCAGCCCCTAGCTGAGTTGGACTCTTGCTTATTAACCCTTTCCTCCAAGCCTGACACCTAGTGCAGGTGTAGTGGGGTGGTGCTGATTGAGCCCACAGAGATTCATTAACCCTTTCCTAGCCAATGTGGGGTCTGTGTATCGCATCACAGGCACTGTAGCCCTATTTAAACTATGTTCAGAAACAGAGGAGAAAAGAGATGTGTTCTCTTTGAATGATTCTGTGATTCTATGTGTATATTGAGTAATGGACTGTGATAAGGAATGGATGCTTTTGGGTAAAGTGAATTGGCATGTCCCATGCTCCAGCTCTCCCTTTGTGAGCACGGTGGTTCACCATGACAATTGGTGTATGATGGTATCGCCCTCACATACGTATGCTGCTGTGGTGATCACACGCATCATGTTTTTTACCTACATGACAATGTTGTGCCAACTGAATTGTTGCTGTCACTGCTGGCAGAAATGATATTCCGCCAAGTTGTTGTGGGGTGCAGTCGTATGACTGGATGATGCATATCTGTCTCACTCAGGGCTGGCTCTGGCTTTTTTGCCGCCCCAAGCAAAAAAACAAAACAAAACAAAAACCGTGCGGTGCAGACGTGCCCTGGGCAGTGGAGTGCACGCCCCGGCTAGCGGGGGCAAACGGAGGGGGAGGGAGCGGGGGGGGAGAGAGAAGGAGGCGGCCAGGGCTTCCTTCAGTGGGGCGCTCGCCACGCGGCCCCTCCCGCCGCGCCGCCTGCCGGGAGGGCTCCGCGCCGCTCTGGTCGGCGGGTAGGGAAGGACGCGTGCTGTCCTGCCAGGCTTGCTGCAGACCTGGCACCGGCTGGGGCAGACGGAGCAGCGAACCAAAAAGAAAAAAAACCTGCGGGGCGGCCGGAGCAGCAAAGCGCAAGGAAAAAAAAAAAAGGATTGGTGGGAATGCCGCCCCTTAGAATCTGCCGCTCCAAGCACGAGCTTGCTCGGCTGGTGCCTGGAGCCGGCCCTGGTCTCACTATAGGCATGATCTGCTCCACTTCTCAGCTTCTCAGATGGATTCTGCAACATGGATATATATATCCATTTCTGTATCACAAACTCTACCTTTTCCTGCTGGTTACACATCCTCATGAAAACACCACCTGTGGAAGTGACTTTCCAAGACCTTTCAAGTATGCCAGGAAACCAGCTTGATGCTTTCTCATGCTCGGCTCATATTGTTATTTTTACAATGGTTGGGCCTGAAAACCTTCCAGTTTTGCTTTTGATAATGAAACAATACTACCACAGTATTTGCACTATCCCCTACTCTTAGCACAGGGAAGAGCTATGTAGTACCATCATAATGGCAGCTGCCTTAGAAAACCAATTAATAATGTTTTAAGCAAGACCACATCTAGACTGTTTCCTGAAATTATGCCCATAGACATCCCCAGCCAGGATTTGGCCCTCAACGCCATTATGGTTAGGCTTATTTTAATTCTACTGCCAACAAGCCATATGAACTGGCTCGAAGAAGTTAAAACAAGCAAACAAACAAACAACAAGGTATACATGGAGAAGTATTTTTTACAGTATAGATAAATAGCTAGTGATTCCTGGAGAGTAGCAGTCCTAATACCGTTTCTGCTTTACCATCAATCATGCTGTCTTCTTTTATAGTTTCCCCTCTAGCCTTAAGTGAAAACTGAACTCTGAAAAGAGGAAAAATCAAGATAAAATGAGGAAGGTTGACCAGAACTCCTAGAGCTCTGTGAAACAACTTTCATGCAGTCATTTGTGGCTTTGCCTCTATTTTACATCAGTTTCGAGTTATCTCAGGAGGGAAAGCATAGATTTTTTTATAACAAAGCTCAGGGTGACTTTGTGCTGCAGGTTATTATTACATTTTAATCTCCAGATCAGAAGCTCAAAATCTACAGCAAAAAAAAATGAAGAGATGTACATTGTTTAGAATAAGTGATAAGGGAGCTAAAGGTTAGTCTGATGGAGTTAAAGGAATTAAAAGCAACTCTCTATGTTTCACTGCTTTTCTTTACAAATAATTGCCTGAAATAATGAAAAATGCATGAGATGTGCCAAATACTTTCTCTCTCCACCCACTGCACCAGTTCATTTAAAATCCCCCCCTCACATGGGAGGAATTGAAATTACAGTAGTGGCTATTATTAGTACCAAAAGGGTTCTAAAGTAATTTGTCACTGGTAGGAAATCAAAGTCCACAAGTTTTTCCCCAAGTAGGTTCTCTTTGAGTAAATTAGATGAAATAGCACATCATCTTGAATTTCAAGAAATGAGCAATGGCCACTCATCTACTAATGGTAAGAGAGGCAGGAGATAGTCGTGCACATAAAGCAGCATGAAATCCTAAGTTCATAGTAAAATTGTTATAAAAGTAGTGGACAGAATACTCATGCCACTCTTGAAGGCTTCCAGTTACTTAATTGCAGCATCTAGACTGGCAGATTGTTATATTTTCACTCACTTTTGGAATAGATCTTTTCAAAAAGCACTGCATATTATGACATTACTCTAACATTCACAATAAATAGCTTCATGTCAGGAAGAGGGTAACTTGTAATTCACGTGTACAGCATAGTAAATGTTTAGCATCTGGTTGTAAAGAAGAGTAGGGGACACAGATTTATAAGGGATCATAGTGGACATTGATGTGTAGGAAAAAACTGAGCTGCAGAACTAGACAGTCTGTCAGATTTTTCCCATTATTCTGAGCCAATTCTATATATTTTCCTGCCGTGATATCCAGGAGACATAACAATTCTTCTAAACATTATGCACTATCCCAATAAACAGAGCCTTATTATTATGATGGTAACTGATTCCCTCCCTTAACATTTCAGATTAAAATGATCTGCAACCTGAAACAACCAAATACATGCACACATCTCTTATAAAATATGTACTGTCTCCTAAACTATAGAAGGAATTTACCATTTACTGTGGTATCACAGATAAAATGGTGTTCATCCCTCCAAGATTTAATTCATGAATATTTTGAGATAACACTTTATTTATTACTTTAATACATTCTTAGCTGGTTACAGGGAACTTTTGTTATTCAGATTCATAATATGAAATCGGGATACTTTCTTCCATGGAAAAAGAACAGGAGTACTTGTGGCACCAAACATTTTACTGCCTATTCAAAGATGCAAAATGAATATTAACATATTACATATTAATTTGCAGGGCAAAACAACTTGTAAATTGCAGTCCACATTTGAGATTTTATAAAGTAGCATCCAAGATTCACTTGCAATATAAGTAGAAAAAGATATCTGACTCCAGAGTGCAGTTTATGAAAGCTCTACTCCAGTCTACAGACATTTCTTTTGCCTCTGTCACACCTAGCTTCAAAACTTCTTGGTTGCAGATGTCCTTATTTGTTTCTCTTAATAGAGGCTTCTGCAAGCATGGCCCAACAAGAGGCACTTTAGAGGGCTGGAAAAATCCTACATTTTAGGAAAAAGCCCCATTAAAACAATTCTGTCCCTTTGAGCTCTTCCAATTTTATCATGAAAGATACTTCTCTTCTTTGATGTTGAAAACCACCCCCAAAACTGTTTGTACTTTGCATGTATTATTTACAAGTTTTGGTTCACCCAGAGGAAAAAAATATAACAAGAAATACAAACCGATCTTACAGACACCAATTGCTTAATTGTACTCAAACCTAAATAGTCCTGCTGAAGTCAAGGCCTAAAGCAATGAGCCTGCATGGAAAGAACCTGGCATCTACGCAGAGCCCAGCTGACATCAGTGTGAATTCATATGAATGGATCCTCTCCAGGGCTGGCCTTATGGTTGGGCGCTGTGGTCAGGGGGGCACTGTGGTCAAGAGGCAAGGAGCGGGGTGGGCCTAGGGTGTGAGGCTGCAGAAGGGAGCTTGGGGCAATGGGGGGAGGGAAGACAGTGGAGCCTGGGGGCAATAGAGGGGTGGGGAGCCCAGGGAGGCAACATGAGTCAGAGGGGATGGGTGGGGTGCCCAGGGAAGCAGTAGGGGCCAGAAGAGATGGTGAGTTGGATGGGAAGGTGTTGGGGGCCGGGGAATGGGTGGAAAACCTGGGGAGGCAGCAGTGGCCAAGATAGATGAGGGGTGGTGAGCCCAGGGAGGCAACGGGGACCAGGGACAAGGGGGGGGGGGAGGTCGGGACCCCAGGGAGGCAATGGGGGTCGGGACACCAAAATACAAGTTCTCCCAGGGTACTGTCTCCCCCAAGGCAGGCTCTGATCCTTTCATCTGCATGGATTTTCACTGAAGTTAATGGAACATGGTTTCTGCATGGGAGTCCTTGAGAAGGGATCCAGTTGTAGGACTGGTCCTTAGAACTGGGGATGGGAAATCTGGCTTAATCTGCCTGTTTTGATAAACCTGTTCTCTTTTCTCTATTTTAGGTACAGTAATGAGCGAGAGTCTCTAAAGCTGGAAATCTGATGAATGTGGGGATTTTTTTTCCCCATAAAACTTAATAGTAGAGGTGGTCAGAAAAACTTCCATTGGAAAATCCAGTTCCATCAAAATCAAGATGCTTTATGAAAACATGTCAATTTTGCCAAAATTTTGTTTTGGAGAAAAAACTGGAATGAAAAGTTTGGATAATGCCAAATGTCTCACTTCAGCCTTTTTGACTGAAACATTTTGATTTTTTATTTCTAATTTTTTTTTAAATTGTATTCTAATAGAAAATGTAAAAAGTTGAAATCACAACAAAACATCTTGATACTCTCAAAACAAAACATTAGCTCAATCCAGGATAATTTTTTTGGGAAAGGGGTTGGAGGGGAATTTTCTTACACAGGAATTTTGTGGTTTTCATTCCGAATTGAAATGAAGACTGGTTTTGAAATCTCAACATGTTCTGTGAATGAGAATTTCTGTCCTCTACACAGATCACTTCATAGAGTTTTCAGAAATAATTTATACAGCACCACAGCTGTACCTGACATTTTACCAACAAATAAAATGCTTCTGCCCCAAAGGGTTTACAGTCTGTTCAATTCTGCTACATTTAGAGTCAATGGGATTGGGATTGTGTTCCAATATAAAGCCATAACAAGTTATAATATACAGTTGTGAGTGGTGAGAGAAAAAAACAGAGCAGTGAGACCAAGTGGTTGCTTTGGTTAGTAATACTCATCTAGAGGGCAACTACATTTTTTTCTTTTTTTAAAGTTACTGTGACTTTGAGGGGAAACTATGGCTTATGTGCCTTTGTATTACTTTCTATTTGTCAAATAGGTACCAACTCAATCTTCTGTGGGGTTGAGCTTCACTTAAGCAAAGCATTTAAGCATTGCTTAACTTTAATCATGTGCTTTACGTTCAGCACATGTTTCTGTGTTTTGCTGAATGAGGCCAGAATGCCTCTACCAAGGAGCAGATCACTATTAATTCCCACTGATGTATGTTATAGATGCTCAGCACCTCCCATGGCTCATTGGGAGCACTTAACCCGTCACTGGTGCAACTCATGACAGAGTTTCCAAGTCATCATGGATCTTCCATACCATGATACCAATTTACATATATATTAGTGTCCTTCCTCCAAATTATAAGGAGTCATCAGTACTTATTATTTCTAAAATAAACATTTCAATCTTTGCATCAGGGATAATTTTGATATTGTCAGAATTCCCTGAAGATTTCTCTTGTTCCTTGGTATGATGCTGTACACACACTTTAAAGGTTTTGGATGACATCATAATAACCACAAGAGTGAAGTATGAGTGCTCTGAGGTCCTATGTGTGCTGGGCTTACAGGTCTGAGCAAAGATTGTCAAATCTTCAGTGAAAGTGTTCTTAAATCGAACAACATGTGCTGGGTCGTCATCCGAGACTGCCATAACATGAAATATATGGCAGAATGGAGGTAAAACAGAGCAGGAGACATACAATTCTTCCCCAAGGAGTTCAGTCACAAATTTAATTAATGCATTCTTTTTTTTACAAGTGTCATCAGCATGGAAGCATGCCCTCTGGATGGTGGCCAAAGCATGAAGGCACATACGAATGTTTAGCATATCTGGCATGTAAATACCTAGCAATGCCAGCTACAACAGTGCCATGCAAACACCTGTTCTCATTTTCAGGTGACATTGTAAATAAGAAGTGGACGCACTATGTCCTGTAAATGTAAACAAATTTGTTTGAGTGATTGGCTGAACAAGAAGTAGGACTGAGTGGACTTGTAGTCTCTAAAGTTTTACATTGTTTTGTTTTTGAGTGCAGTTATGTAACAAAAATATTTACATTTGTAAGTTGCAATCTCACGACAAAGATTGCACTACAGTACTTGTATGAGATGAATTGAAAAATACTATTTCTTTTGTATGTCATTTTTCCAGTGCAAATATTTGTAATAAAAAATAATCTAAAGTGAGCATTATACACTTTGTATTCTGTGTTGTAAATTCAAATAAAATATTTGAAAATGTAGAAAAACATC
Source organism: Terrapene triunguis (assembly GCF_002925995.2). NCBI lineage: Eukaryota > Metazoa > Chordata > Testudines > Emydidae > Terrapene > Terrapene triunguis. Next base: position 11,834 of record NW_020694468.1, read on the forward strand.
CAAAATATTTAATAAATTTCAATTGGTATTCTTTTGTTTAACAGTGGGATT
>NW_020694469.1:0-4680 GCF_002925995.2 Terrapene triunguis
ACACAGGACTGCTGATACACCACTGGTGGAGGAGGAGATGGCTCAGGGTGGACACTGGCAGCTGGTTACTTCTGGCAGCAGGCAGTGCTCCACCCCTGCTCCGAACCCTCCCGCTGTGGTAATAGGTAACCGTTATGCTCTTCTTGATACAGGAAAGAAGGCATCACCCCCTACAGTAAAGGAGGAGAAGCCTCGTACCCCTAAGGCTGGGAGGTCTGCTGCCACCACTGCGAATAGGAAACGTAGGGTAGTGGTGGTCGGAGACTCTCTGCTGAGGGGGACGGAGGCGCCCATCTGTCGCCCTGACATTTCATCTCGGGAGGTATGCTGCCTGCCGGGAGCCCGTATCCGAGACGTTACGGAGGCATTGTCGAGGATTATCCAGCCCTCTGACTACTACCCCATGCTACTCATCCATGTGGGCACAAATGATACTGCGCGGTGTGACACTGAGCGGATCAAGAGTGACTACAGGGCTCTGGGAGTACGGGTGAAGGAGTTTGGAGCGCAGGTGGTATTCTCTTCGATTCTTCCTGTCAAAGGTAGGGGCCCGGGCAGAGACAGATGCATCATGGAGGTGAATGCCTGGCTGCGAAGATGGTGTCGCCAGGAGGGCTTTGGCTTCCTAGACCACGGGATGCTATTTGAGGAAGGACTGCTAGGCAGAGATGGCGTTCACCTTTCGAGGAGGGGAAAGACCCTATTTGGACACAGACTGGCTAACCTAGTGAGGAGGGCTTTAAACTAGGTTCGACGGGGACAGGTGAGCAAAGCCCGCAGGTAAGTGGGGAACATGGAGACCTGGGAGATGGGTCGGAGACGAGAGGGAGTGTGGGCTATATTGGCAGAGAGAAAGGAGGGTCAGGACAAAACCGGGAGGAAAGATCAAACCAGTATCTTAGATGCCTATATACAAATGCGAGAAGTATGGGTAATAAGCAGGAAGAACTGGAAGTGCTAATAAATAAATACAACTATGACATTGTTGGCATCACTGAAACTTGGTGGGATAATACACATGATTGGAATGTTGGTGTGGATGGATACAGCTTGCTCAGGAAGGATAGACAGGGGAAAAAGGGAGGAGGTGTTGCCTTATATATTAAAAATGTACACACTTGGACTGAGGTAGAGATGGACATAGGAGATGGAAGTGTTGAGAGTCTCTGGGTTAGGCTAAAAGGGGTAAAAAACAAGGGTGATGTCATGCTAGGAGTCTACTACAGGCCACCTAACCAGGTGGAAGAGGTGGATGAGGCTTTTTTTAAACAACTAACAAAATCATCCAAAGCCCAAGATTTGGTGGTGATGGGGGACTTCAACTATCCGGATATATGTTGGGAAAATAACACAGCGGGGCACAGACTATCCAACAAATTCTTGGACTGCATTGCAGACAACTTTTTATTTCAGAAGGTTGAAAAAGCTACTAGGGGGGAAGCTGTTCTAGACTTGATTTTAACAAATAGGGAGGAACTCGTTGAGAATTTGAAAGTAGAAGGCAGCTTGGGTGAAAGTGATCATGAAATCATAGAGTTTGCAATTCTAAGGAAGGGTAGAAGGGAGAACAGCAAAATAGAGACAATGGATTTCAGGAAGGCGGATTTTGGTAAGCTCAGAGAGCTGATAGGTAAGGTCCCATGGGAATCAAGACTGAGGGGAAAAACAACTGAGGAGAGCTGGCAGTTTTTCAAAGGGACACTATTAAGGGCCCAAAAGCAAGCTATTCCGCTGGGTAGGAAAGATAGAAAATGTGGCAAAAGACCACCTTGGCTTAACCACGAGATCTTGCATGATCTAAAAAATAAAAAGGAGTCATATAAAAAATGGAAACTAGGACAGATTACAAAGGATGAATATAGGCAAACAACACAGGAATGCAGGGGCAAGATTAGAAAGGCAAAGGCACAAAATGAGCTCAAACTAGCTAAGGGAATAAAGGGGAACAAGAAGACTTTTTATCAATACATTAGAAGCAAGAGGAAGACCAAAGACAGGGTAGGCCCACTGCTTAGTGAAGAGGGAGAAACAGTAACAGGAAACTTGGAAATGGCAGAGATGCTTAATGACTTCTTTGTTTCGGTCTTCACCGAGAAGTCTGAAGGAATGCCTAACCTAGTGAATGCTAATGGGAAGGGGGTAGGTTTAGCAGATAAAATAAAAAAAGAACAAGTTAAAAATCACTTAGAAAAGTTAGATGCCTGCAAGTCACCAGGGCCTGATGAAATGCATCCTAGAATACTCAAGGAGCTAATAGAGGAGGTATCTGAGCCTCTAGCTATTATCTTTGGAAAATCATGGGAGACGGGAGAGATTCCAGAAGACTGGAAAAGGGCAAATATAGTGCCCATCTATAAAAAGGGAAATAAAAACAACCCAGGAAACTACAGACCAGTTAGTTTAACTTCTGTGCCAGGGAAGATAATGGAGCAAGTAATTAAGGAAATCATCTGCAAACACTTGGAAGGTGGTAAGGTGATAGGGAATAGCCAGCATGGATTTGTAAAGAACAAATCATGTCAAACCAATCTGATAGCTTTCTTTGATAGGATAACGAGTCTTGTGGATAAGGGAGAAGCTGTGGATGTGGTATACCTAGACTTTAGTAAGGCATTTGATACGGTCTCGCACGATATTCTTATCGACAAACTAGGCAAATACAATTTAGATGGGGCTACTATAAGGTGGGTGCATAACTGGCTGGATAACCGTACTCAGAGAGTTGTTATTAATGGTTCCCAATCCTGCTGGAAAGGCATAACGAGTGGGGTTCCGCAGGGGTCTGTTTTGGGACCGGCTCTGTTCAATATCTTCATTAACGACTTAGATATTGGTATAGAAAGTACGATTATTAAGTTTGCGGATGATACCAAACTGGGAGGGATTGCAACTGCTTTGGAGGACAGGGTCATAATTCAAAATGATCTGGACAAATTGGAGAAATGGTCTGAGGTAAACAGGATGAAGTTTAACAAAGACAAATGCAAAGTGCTCCACTTAGGAAGAAAAAATCAGTTTCACACATACAGAATGGGAAGAGACTGTCTAGGAAGGAGTACGGCAGAAAGGGATCTAGGGGTTATAGTGGACCACAAGCTAAATATGAGTCAACAGTGTGATGCTGTTGCAAAAAAAGCAAACATGATTCAGGGATGTATTAACAGGTGTGTTGTGAGCAAGACACGAGAAGTCATTCTTCCGCTCTACTCTGCTCTGGTTAGGCCTCAGCTGGAGTATTGTGTCCAGTTCTGGGCACCGCATTTCAAGAAAGATGTGGAGAAATTGGAAAGGGTCCAGAGAAGAGCAACAAGAATGATTAAAGGTCTGGAGAACATGACCTATGAAGGAAGGCTGAAAGAATTGGGTTTGTTTAGTTTGGAAAAGAGAAGACTGAGAGGGGACATGATAGCAGTTTTCAGGTATCTAAAAGGGTGTCATAAGGAGGAGGGAGAAAACTTGTTCACCTTAGCCTCTGAGGATAGAACAAGAAGCAATGGGCTTAAACTGCAGCAAGAAAGGTCTAGGTTGGACATTAGGAAAAAGTTCCTAACTGTCAGGGTGGTTAAACACTGGAATAAATTGCCTAGGGAGGTTGTGGAATCTCCATCTCTGGAGATATTTAAAAGTAGGTTAGATAAATGTCTATCAGGGATGGTCTAGACAGTATTTGGTCCTGCCATGCGGGCAGGGGACTGGACTCGATGACCTCTCGAGGTCCCTTCCACTCCTAGAATCTATGAATCTATGAACAGGGCATGGAAGACGGTGGATTCTTGAATTCTTCTCTTGTTTTCCCCTGAAACACTTCTCAGAAATATTTGAATTGTATTCCTATGCTTGTAATTTCTCTGAAGCTTTCTTAGCACCAAACATTGTAAATAGCAAGTGGCATGGGAAAATAAACAAACAAATAAAAAAAAACCCCACCTGTCAGCTTCTTTACACTTGTGGCTTTTATGTTCCTTGAAACACTATCCTCTTGTCATAAAAAAACAAACCCACAAACCTTCCTCTTTGCAAAATCACTACATCCCTATGTAACAATAATAAATAAACACTAATAAAGAATGAATCCATGGCTGGAAGGGAAATTGTGTGTAAGGAAAGGAATAACTGCTTGTGGATGACATGGAGAAGCAATGGGCAGTCTGAGGAATTTCCTTTGGAGCTTTATTTCAATAAGGGATTGGGGGAATTTGAAAACCTAAGTTTACCAGCAACCAGTAAAGTAGGAGCAGAGAAAAACTCAAAAAAAAATGAACATGGAATAGAATAGATAAATTAATGAATTTATAAAACGGAGTAAAAAGTATTTGTTGATTGTCTTCATCTGAATGAACTCTGGGATGAAGTTGTATTGGATGAGGACAAATCTGTGTAAATAAGGAGGCCAGTGATTTTGTTTAGCTCTGCCCTCTACTGAATGGAATTTGACATGCTCAAACATTGGTCTTGCCTCCTAGTGAGTGGTCTTCAAAGGGAAACCCTAATTCTTCTCATATATAATGCAGGGGTGCCTGAATATGTTCATAGTGTTGAACACATGTGAACAGAGAAGTCATCCCATGGACACCTCCTGTCAAGGCTGGATCCCCACTTTGAACTTTAGGGTTCAAATGTAGGGGCCTGCATGAAAACTTCTAAGCTTATCTACCAGCTTAGCTTTGGTCCGCTGCCACC
>NW_020694470.1:0-3398 GCF_002925995.2 Terrapene triunguis
AATACATGTAACAAACACCTGAAGCAAGGCATTTTTTAAATATTTGGGCAATTTTATAAGAACCAGCATTATACTTCACAATATACATTTTGAAGCCCTGCATTATAACCACATTTAAGAGCTCGCTAAGAGAAAGCAGACATTAGGAGGAGAGGCAAAACAAGCGGTAGATGAATTTTGGACAATTTGAGAGATTGGAGAAAAGATGAATGTATAAATACCCGGATATAAGTATACAGAAGGGAGTGCTACTCTCCCTGTGCTTTATAGAAGGCTTATTAAACAACTCATTACTACTGGATTTTACTCAGACATGTAGGAAAAAGGAAAAGCACTGCCAACATGCTGACTAGCTGGTGGAATGGAAATACATACCAATTAGAGATTATGGTTACCTAGCCGAAAGGATCATAGTTTAGATCATTCATTGATTTTTAAAGTTAGGGTCTTATTACTACAATATTGTTGGATCCTGCTACACCCTCCTTGCTTTGTGCTGAAGCCTCACTGCCTTCCAAAAGACTCATTTAACCCTCTGTCAGCTTCAGTATGAGCATGAGGAGGTCCCTGAGGAATATAGGAGCTAAATGGGGAAATCCCTCAGAAAACAGTTAGAAGCTCAAAGGAAGGAGACCACCCACTGTCCAACAGCTCTGAAACATGTTCCTGAGAACTGGGGATTCTCTGCTGCTTTTAGCTTTTTTCCAATTCCTTTTGCAAAACTTATCATGCTTGAGCACTAGGGGCATCCAATTAAAAATCAGACTTATGGCCAACTAACATAACCCTAGATTCATAGATTCATAGATTCATAGATTCTAGGACTGGAAGGGACCTCGAGAGGTCATCGAGTCCAGTCCCCCGCCCGCATGGCAGGACCAAATACTGTCTAGACCATCCCTGATAGACATTTATCTAACCTACTCTTAAATATCTCCAGAGATGGAGATTCCACAACCTCCCTAGGCAATTTATTCCAGTGTTTAACCACCCTGACAGTTAGGAACTTTTTCCTAATGTCCAACCTAGACCTCCCTTGCTGCAGTTTAAGCCCATTGCTTCTTGTTCTATCCTCAGAGGCTAAGGTGAACAAGTTTTCTCCCTCCTCCTTATGACACCCTTTTAGATACCTGAAAACTGCTATCATGTCCCCTCTCAGTCTTCTCTTTTCCAAACTAAACAAACCCAATTCTTTCAGCCTTGCTTCATAGGTCATGTTCTCAAGACCTTTAATCATTCTTGTTGCTCTTCTCTGGACCCTTTCCAATTTCTCCACATCTTTCTTGAAATGCGGTGCCCAGAACTGGACACAATACTCCAGCTGAGGCCTAACCAGAGCAGAGTAGAGCGGAAGAATGACTTCTCGTGTCTTGCTCACAACACACCTGTTAATACATCCCAGAATCACGTTTGCTTTTTTGCAACAGCATCACACTGTTGACTCATATTTAGCTTGTGGTCCACTATAACCCCTAGATCCCTTTCTGCCGTACTCCTTCCTAGACAGTCTCTTCCCATTCTGTATGTGTGAAACTGATTTTTTCTTCCTAAGTGGAGCACTTTGCATTTGTCTTTGTTAAACTTCATCCTGTTTAACTCAGACCATTTCTCCAATTTGTCCAGATCATTTTGAATTATGACCCTGTCCTCCAAAGCAGTTGCAATCCCTCCCAGTTTGGTATCATCCGCAAACTTAATAATCGTACTTTCTATACCAATATCTAAGTCGTTAATGAAGATATTGAACAGAGCCGGTCCCAAAACAGACCCCTGCGGAACCCCACTCGTTATGCCTTTCCAGCAGGATTGGGAACCATTAATAACAATTCTCTGAGTACGGTTATACAGCCAGTTATGCACCCACCTTATAGTAGCCCCATCTAAATTGTATTTGCCTAGTTTGTCGATAAGAATATCATGCGAGACCGTATCAAATGCCTTACTAAAGTCTAGGTATACCACATCCACAGCTTCTCCCTTATCCACAAGACTCGTTATCCTATCGAAGAAAGCTATCAGATTGGTTTGACATGATTTGTTCTTTACAAATCCATGTTGGCTGTTCCCTATCACCTTACCACCTTCCAAGTGTTTGCAGATGATTTCCTTAATTACTTGCTCCATTATCTTCCCTGGCACAGAAGTTAAACTAACTGGTCTGTAGTTTTCTGGGTTGTTTTTATTTCCCTTTTTATAGATGGGCACTATATTTGCCCTTTTCCAATCTTCTGGAATCTCTCCCGTCTCCCATGATTTTCCAAAGATAATAGCTAGAGGCTCAGATACCTCCTCTATTAGCTCCTTGAGTATTCTAGGATGCATTTCATCAGGCCCTGGTGACTTGCAGGCATCTAACTTTTCTAAGTGATTTTTAACTTGTTCTCTTTTTATTTTATCTGCTAAACCTACCCCCTTCCCATTAGCATTCACTAGGATAGGCATTCCTTCAGACTTCTCGGTGAAGACCGAAACAAAGAAGTCATTAAGCATCTCTGCCATTTCCAAGTTTCCTGTTACTGTTTCTCCCTCTTCACTAAGCAGTGGGCCTACCCTGTCTTTGGTCTTCCTCTTGCTTCTAATGTATTGATAAAAAGTCTTCTTGTTCCCCTTTATTCCCTTAGCTAGTTTGAGCTCATTTTGTGCCTTTGCCTTTCTAATCTTGCCCCTGCATTCCTGTGTTGTTTGCCTATATTCATCCTTTGTAATCTGTCCTAGTTTCCATTTTTTATATGACTCCTTTTTATTTTTTAGATCATGCAAGATCTCGTGGTTAAGCCAAGGTGGTCTTTTGCCACATTTTCTATCTTTCCTAACCAGCGGAATAGCTTGCTTTTGGGCCCTTAATAGTGTCCCTTTGAAAAACTGCCAGCTCTCCTCAGTTGTTTTTCCCCTCAGTCTTGATTCCCATGGGACCTTACCTATCAGCTCTCTGAGCTTACCAAAATCCGCCTTCCTGAAATCCATTGTCTCTATTTTACTGTTCTCCCTTCTACCCTTCCTTAGAATTGCAAACTCTATGATTTCATGATCACTTTCACCCAAGCTGCCTTCTACTTTCAAATTCTCAACGAGTTCCTCCCTATTTGTTAAAATCAAGTCTAGAACAGCTTCACCCCTAGTAGCTTTTTCAACCTTCTGAAATAAAAAGTTGTCTGCAATGCAGTCCAAGAATTTGTTGGATAGTCTGTGCCCCGCTGTGTTATTTTCCCAACATATATCCGGATAGTTGAAGTCCCCCATCACCACCAAATCTTGGGCTTTGGATGATTTTGTTAGTTGTTTAAAAAAAGCCTCATCCACCCCTTCCACCTGGTTAGGTGGCCTGTAGTAGACTCCTAGCATGACATCACCCTTGTTTTTTACCCCTTTTAGCCTAACCCAGAGACTCTCAACACTTC
>NW_020694471.1:0-3182 GCF_002925995.2 Terrapene triunguis
GTACAGGTGAGAAGGCCCCTAGCAGGGTGGGGAGTGGGGCATGGGGCTGTTCCCCTCTGGGGGGGCGCTGGCTCCCATCCAGCCCCAGGGCTGGGACTGGCTGGCTCAGGAGGGTGGGGAATGGGACATGGGGCCTTTCCCCTCGAGGGGGCCCCAGCTCTCTTCTAGTCCCAGGGCTGGGACCTGCTGGCTCTGGAGGGCAGGGAATGGGACCACGGGGTCTTTCCCCCTGGGGGGCGCTGGCTTCCATCCAGCCCCAGGGCTGGGACTGGCTGGCTTGGGGCAGGGGGATTGGAAATGGGGCATGGGGTCTTTCCCCTCTAGGGTGCGCCAGCTCTGATCTGGCCCCAGGCTGTTTTGGGGGATGGGCTCCAGGCTCAGCAATTCATGTGTGAATCAAGTTTGCCAGGTCTCAGCCCCGTTCCCAGCAGGGACAGGGAACCCCCCCTGCCCCTCCCACAGGCACTAAATGGCCCCGGGGACCCAGGCCCCCCCAGCTTCCCACTAACCGCAGCTTCCTGTGTCCCCACGGCAGGTTCCTGCAGACGGCCGAGATGGTGAAACCCTCCACGCCCTCCCCCAGCCACGAGTCCACCGGCTCCTCGGGCGCCGACGAGGGCACAGAGTATTATCCCCACGTCGGTGAGCAGCCGCTGCCCCGTGCGGCACAGCGCCCCCTAGTGCCAGCCTGGGGCATCGGGACCAGCCCTCACTGCCAGGGAGAGCCCCCCCACCCTGCTCCCTGCAGCACAGCACCCCCTAGTGCCAGCCTGGGGCATCGGGACCAGCCCTCACTGCCAGGGGAGAGCCCCCACCCTGCTCACATAGCACAGCGCCCCCTAGTGCCAGCCTGGGGCATCGGGGCCAGCCCTCACTGCCAGGGAGAGCCCCCACCCTGCTCACATAGCACAGCGCCCCCTAGCGCTCCATTGGTGAATTGGGGCCAGGTTATTCTAGCAGGTGTTGGTCTGTGCAGTGATGTCCAGGCTGAATATCCTCTCTCTCTCCCCCCACCCCCCCCGGCGTCTCTGCCCCTCGCTCCAGTTTTCCTGCAGAACAAGGCCAAGCGGGAGAATTTCTGTCCCCGGAACCTGAAGCAGATGCACATGGTTATCGATAAAATCATGATGCACTCGCACCTGAAATACAAGGGTAAGCCTTCCCCACTAGCTCCTCCCGCGCGGGGGTGGGGTGAACGGGGCCCCGGACACCTGGGTTCCAGGACGCAGAGCTAATGGCCCAGCTCCTGCTGGGGGATTTGGAATGACCAGGAATGGCTGGAGGCTTGGGTGTGATTCTCACCTCAAAAGTAACAGCACCCCGTAGTACTGTGCTGGGCTTTGGGGCCAGCCCTGACTGCCAGGGGAGAGCCCCCCACCTTGCCCCCTGCAGCACAGCGCCCCCCAGTGCCACACTCTGTCTCTGTCTCTCAGGCACGCTCTCCATGCTGGAGTGTAACATCTTCCCTGGCCTGCCCTACGACTACCTGGACACGGAGGTGAATCTCTTCCTGCTGCCATTCGCAGACAGTGACGCCGACGACACTTTCCCCAGAGCAGGTAGGGAGCTGGGATCCCGCCCCCGGAGTTGTCCTACTCTGCTGTCCCTCTGTGCTGCCCTAGGTGGCGCTGTGTGTATTCCTCCCCCTGGGCTGGGGAACAGGCATCTGCAGTCCTGGGGCGTGGCCTCTAGGGCGGCGCTGTCCTATGCCCCCTTGTGGTCCCTGAGTGCGGTCCCTAGGGCAGTGCCCTCCTCTGCCCCCTGCCGTCCTCGGGGCAGCCCTATTTTCATTCTCTCCCCCCCTTGTGCTTGCAGCTCCTGGGGGTGGCCCCCTCTTCTCCCTGCTGCCTGGGTACAAGGGGCACCCCAGCTTCCAGTCGCTCATGGCCAAGCTACGCAGCCAGATCATGTCTATGGCGCGGCCCCAGCTCTCCCACACCATCCTGACGGAGAAGAACTGGTGAGGGGCCGGATACAGTTGAGGGAGCAGGGGATTATGGGTAGGCAGGTTGGGTAGAAGATTATGGGGCAAAGGATTATGGGTAAGAAAGTTTGGCGATGTACTGCAGGAAGTGGGGTGGGGGCTCTCCCCGGCAGTCAGTGCCAGCCCCGATGCCCCAGGGCGGCGCTAGGGGGCGCTGTGGTGCAGGGGGCGGGGTGGGGGCGCTCCCATGGCAGGCAGGGCTGGCCCCGATGTCCTGGGGGGCGCTGTGCTGCGGGGGGCGGGGTGGGGGTTCTCCCCCGGCCATCGGCGCTGACCCACATGCTGTGCACCCCCCGGCAGGTTCCACTACGCGGCCCGGATCTGGGACGGGGTGAAGAAATCCTCGGCGCTCTCGGAGTACAGCCGCCTGCTGGCCTGAGCGACTGCCGCCTACAGAGCCGCCGCGCTGGGGGGCCGCACCGGGGCCCCCACCCTCTGCCTCCTGGGGCACAAGGGGCCTGCTGGGCAGCCCGGGAGGTGCTGTTTGGTCGCTGGCTCCAGGCGGGGTGCGGGAGAGCCCGGGCAGGATGCCCCTCCTGGGCCACCATCCCACTCCCAGAGGGCACCTGGGGCAGAGCCGCCCTGACCACCCCCCCCGAGCCATCGGAGCTCTCCCAGCCAGACAGGGGTACTGGGGGGCAGGGAGGGAGCCCTCGCCACTCCCAGCCTGCCCAGGGCTGAGAATGCACCCTCTGCAATGCCACGGGGCACGATCGGGGCGGGGATGAACCATAGGGCAGGGCCATAGTGCTGAACCAGTGCCCCATGGAGCTGAGCCCTTCATCTCCTCTTCCCCCGCTTCCTTTCTTCCTCCCCCCCTTCATCTCTCCTCGCCCCCTTCCACCCTTCCCTCCCTCCTCCTCTCCCCCTTCCTTCCCTCCTTCCTTCCTCCTCCTATTCTTCCCCCCCTCCTTCATCTCTCCTTCCTTCCATCCCTCCCCCATGTCTCATCCACACCAGCCTTAAGGAAGAATCTTTCCCCTCCCCCATTCACGCCCCCTTCTTTTCCTTTCCACCTGTCCCTGCTGCATGTGAAGCTCTGACCCCATACTGGGGTCCCCCCACAATGGCCATAGGGTCTCCCCTCCATCCGTGAGGACCCTCCATGCTGTGCCCCCCCACCCCAACACACACACCACCCCTGCTAATAAAGTGGGCTTCAAGCTGGGCACTGACTTTGTGGTGGATTTTTTTTAAC
>NW_020694471.1:3192-14238 GCF_002925995.2 Terrapene triunguis
GAGTCCTGACTCCCATTTTCTACCCCACCATCACAAATAAGTTTAAGTTTGTTTTTTAATCAACCATCCGCAAAACAATCCCACGTTTTGCTGAACCGTACCCTGATTGCACCAAAGCAAGGCTGATCCCAGACCAGGGGCGCTGAGCTCCCACAATCATCCATTGGGAGCCGCAAGGCGCCCCCTGCAGGGCCCCAAAATAGCACCACAGCCCATGGCCTCCCGTTACCCCCTGGTTTGCTTTCCCCCTCCGCGGGGGGAGACCGCACAGCTGGCACGGACCAGGTGCCCCTGGGGACAAGTCTGGAGAGCCTGTGGAGGCCAGCGAGTCGCATGCTGCTCTGATACCCGCTGACTCCCCAGCCGGTGTCCATCAGCCCAACACCGGTTTACTCTCGCTGAGGATCCAACTCCGAAATCTCTCCCGCGTGGGGATTTCTGCCATGGCCAGTGGACTGAGCTCAGTGCCATGGTCAAGATCCCCCCTCGCACCGACCACGGGGCTCCCTGGTCCCTCTTCAAACATCTGTCTCAAAGGCCTTGATGAGGACATTGTGGGCGTCCCTGGCGACTTCGTCGAGGAAGCTGCGGAGCATGTAATAGGTGGTTCCGAAGGAGATCCCCCCGGCCGCCATGGACCCGAACACTGGCACCGTGCTGGCCAGGTACTCTATGAACATCAGCGCTCCCCCTCCGGCTTTGGTCAGCAACTTCAGCACCAGGTCCCTGGAGATCTCCTTGACCAGAGGCGACTTGATGGCCTCCTTGATGTCCTCCACAGGTTTGCCCACCTTCTCGGCCAGCTTGCAGAGCGACTCGTCGTCCAAGCCGAAGGTCTGGCGGTACTCGGAGAGGGTTTTGACCAGGATGGTCACGTCGCAGACCACCGAGAGCCCCGGGATGGGGACAGCGGCCACTCCGCAGGAGATGGCAGCCAGCTTCCAGATCTGCCTCTGCATGGCTTCCTTCTTCCTCTGCAGGATGCTCAGCGAAAGGTTGGGCAAAGCCAGGAGGAACGCGTGTCTTTTGTGGGCAGGCAGCTCCTTCTCCAAGGTCTCCTCCAGTGCCAGGAAGTCGTAGCTGCCCAGCTCCCAGCTGGAGAGGAGGAAGACAGTCGGGGAAGCCACCCCTTCGGCCAGGAGCCGCCGGCAGCAGTCGTCCCGGATCTGCGTCAGGACCCCCTGCTCGCTGTAGCTTGCCGGCCGCCGCCTTCTGGCCGCGTCCAGGTCGGCGTCCACCTTGGAGCGCACGAAGTAGAAGCGCTTGCCCATCTTCTGGATCTCCCGGGCCAGCTGGGCGTGGTTGGCTCGGAAGCGCTCGGAGGCGATGAGGATGAAGAAATCATAGCGGGAGAAGCCCACCCGCTCTAGGTAGGCGTGGGACTGGAACTCCGAGGTGCCGATGCCCGGCAGGTCCCACATCGTCACGTTGGGATGCTTGGGGTGGGGGTACGGGGTCGGCTCCATGGTAGTCTCCACCACCCCCGTGGCAGCCGCTCCCTCGTCATCATCCTGCAGGCCGCGGATGGCGTTGACGAAGGAGGATTTGCCGGAGCCAGACTCCCCGGTCACGGCAATGTCCAGCTGGGCGTTCTCCAAGTCCTCCAGGCTCTCCAGGATCTTCGAGGCGGCTTCGTCCAGCCGTCCCCCTTCCAGGGCGTCTCTGATCTCCGCGATGTCCTCGTCGGTGATGATGTCATACTCCTCCGTGAAGTTGCTCTCCGGGGGCGTCTGATCAGCCATGGGGCTTGGGAGAGCGCTTGGGGGGGCAGAGAGATGCAGAAGTGGGGGTTAATGTAGGGAAACAGGACACGGGGGCTTTCCCCTCTTGAGGACGCCGGCTCCTATCCAGCCCCAGCACGAGGACTGGCTGGCTGGCTTGGGGGCAGGGAATGGGGCATGGGGGCCTGTCCTCTCTAGGGGCCGCTGGCCCCATTTCAGCCCAGAGCAGGGGCCTGGCTGGCCACTGGGGGGTGGGGGTGGGCAAAAGCCAGGAACCCAGGCCAGGGCACTGCTGGGCTGCGCTCTTCACCTGCCCCCACCCGCATCTTCGCCACACGTCTCCTGAACGTGGCCCCCCGTCCCTGGGGGTTTAGGCAGAAAAGGGGGGAGGGTTCCCAGTTTGCACCCTCCGGCCAGTCTGGGTTGCTCGCTGTCCAGCCCCGTGGTGCACTGCCTGGGTCCCCCCGGGCACAGCCCCATTTGGGGTGGTGGAAGGATGGATGGGGGGGGTCCCCGCGGGGTCCCCGCCCTGCTCTGATTCAGTCTGTCCCCATCTCTGCCCCCTGGCCCCCCCTCTGTCTGCCCCCCTGATTCCACCCCGGCTCCCCCTCCCTCTGCTCCCCATTCCGACCCCTTTACCCCCTGCTTCTCCCTCTGCCCCCCAGCTCCTCCTCCGTCTGCCCCCCGATTCCACCCCCGGCGCCCCCCTCCGTCTTCCCCCCCAGCTCATCCTTCGTCTGTCCCCCGATTCCACCCCCGGCTCCCCCTCCCTCTGCCCCCATTCCGACCCCTTTACCCCCTGCTTCCCCCATTCTTCTCCCTCTGCCCCCCGAGTCTACACCCGCGGCTCTCCCCCTGTTTCCCCCCCTCCTTTCACTTTCACCCCCCAGCCCCGTTTCCTTCCCCCTCTCTCCGGCTGCCCCACCGGCCCCGGCTCCTTCCCTCGCCCCGTCCCTGCTTCCTTCCCCGTCTGTCCGTCCCTGCTTCCTTCCCCGTCTGTCTCTGTCCCCCGTCCCGGGGGTTACCTCCCGAGTGGGGCCAGATATGTCCTTGTCCCACGCTGGGGGCGACCCGCCGGCTGGAGACTTTCACTTTCGTTTCCTCTGTGGGTGTGTGTGTGTGTGGGTGTGTGTGTCGTTGCTGCCCCCTGCTGGACGGAAGGAGCCCTGCTCTGTGTGTGTGTGTGTGTGTGATTGCGCACACGCACCCCTGCTGGAAGGAATTAACTCGGCTGTGTTTGTCCCTGTGCCCCTCCTAGAGCAAATCCCCACAACCTCCGCCCCCTGCCCTGTCTGAGCCCAGCCCGCCGCTCATTTACCAGCTGCCGGCGTGTTTAACCTTGTGCCACCGGGCAGCTCCCCCCGCCAGGGACCCACACGGCTCATCTCCTCCTCCAGCAAGGCCAAGCCCAGCTCTGTTCGCTGCACACAGCTAGGGTGACCAGATGTCCCGAGTTTGGGGGCTTTTTCTTATATAGGCTATTACCCCCCACCCCCTGTCCTGATTTTTCACACTTGCTGTCTGGTCGCCCTACACACAGCGGATTTCATCCCCTCCCCGCTGGGCCCTGGTCACTTAACAATCCAGCCTGCGGCTTGCTCAGAAAAACCAGTGCAGCCGTGCGTGCGTGAGACCCCTCGTGCCACCCACTGGTGCTCAACACCGGGAGGTGCGGCACTGTTCATTCACAGTCACTGAACGCGGCGGGATTCACAGAGCGACAGCGTTTATAACCCAGAAAACCCACCTACGCCGGCAGGCTGCGTTCTCCGTCTCGTGGGAGCCTCCAACATAAGCTATAGCACTCGTCTTGCAAGGATTATTGCCTCTCCCTTCCCCCGAATTTCCTGCTACCGCGAATATTTAAAATAGATAAAAATGGGGCGGGGGGGGGAATGTGTCACACACATAATTTGGCACAACTGTGAACGTGTAAATGGCTACAAATAAAAAAACTTAAAAATACGGAGCGATATTATCCATCAAAATTGTATATAAACAAATCGAATTCTGCGGCGCCTGAATCGATCCTGTGTGTGGTGTCGGCCGTGTTGCGTGTTCCCTTATGTTCATTGTATCGTGTGTCGCATTGTGGTGGGGTGTGTGCCCCACCCAGGCCTCGAACGGCTTCGTGTGGGCCTGAGATGGCGCCAGGCTGCACCGGCAGAGCCAGGGGCTGGAGCAGGCGGGTGAGTATAAAGAAGGGACGTGGGCAGTAGAAGGGAGCTGCGGGGAAGGAGTCTGCAGTCGCTCCCTGGGACTAGCAGGAGCCCATGGGGAAGGAGAAGCCCCGGGCCCTAGTCTGGCTGGAGGAGGCTGGCAAGCAGCCGGGGAGGGTAGACGAGCCACTGGGCTGGAGCAGGCCCAGAGAGAAGGGCTGGATTTGGATGGCCGGGGGCCTGCCTGTGGAGGAACAGCCCAAGGGAGCTGAAGAGGCTTAGAAGGGCCAAGCATAGGGTGACCAGATGTCCCAATTTTATAGGGACAGTCCCGATTTTTGGGATTTTTCTTATATAGGCATCTATTACCCCCACCCCCGTGCTGATTTTTCACACTTGCCCCCTAGCCAAGCGTGAGCGAGGCCGGGTTGGACGAGCCCAGGAAACGGCAGGCAGGAGCGGCTGGTGGGGGCAGGTTCCGGTGTAGCGGGAGGGCCCGGTTTCCCCAGTGAAGGGGGCCAGGGCCGTCGGAAAGCCCAGAGGCAAAGGGGAAGCACCTCAACGCCACGTGGCTACGGCAGGAGGACATTGGCGACAGCAGGGAATTTTTCCTGGCCACGTGCAGTGTGGTCCCTCCAGCATGACTGCCCCTCATACTCTATACTCACTGTCGTCAGATGTTCAGCTGCGTGCGTGTGTTCTCCCTGCGTGGGGTCCCCGTCCTGCTTTGATTCAGATCTCCCAGCTCTGCGCAGGCACCCGGCTCAGCAGCCCTCGAGTGAACCGCCCAATAAATCCAGACTCGGTTCGTAGCGAAGACACTCGGTCAGGTTTATTGTCAGCGAAGCACGGTGCTAAGGCCCTGGTAACACAGGTATGCCCCTTGCAATGAACTAGCTCAGTTAACGTCGGGACTTTCCATTATCTCCTAGGCCTGCCAAAGACTCTCCCTCTGTGTCTTTATTCACCCATACAAACAAGTTACGCATCATTCCTGACGTATTTGGGTGCCACCCATTACCTTGTACATGTTGGTTTGATCAAAACATCTCTATTCATCGCCCTGTCATCCTGATCTTATCTTTCGGCGGGGTCAGCGTGTTGCTGTTCTCTTTGGGGGATGTGTTTGGTATCGAGGTGTTCGGGTATCACCTTTCTGGAATGTGCTTGCGTCTCTGTTCTTATGCCGGCACTACTTAGGCCTGGTCTACACTAGGCTTTTATGTCGAATTTAGCGCCGTTATATCGAATTAACCCTGCACCCGTCCACACCACGAAGCCATTTAGTTCGACATAGAGCCCTCCTTAAATCGATTTCTGTAATCCTCCACAACGAGAGGAGTAGCGCTAAATTCGAAATGGCCATATCGAATTAGGCTAGGTGTGGATGGAAATCGACGGTAATAGCTCCGGGAGCTATCCCACAGTGCACCACTCTGTTGACGCTCTGGACAGCAGTCCGAGCTCGGATGCTCTGACCAGCCACACCCCGGGAAAATTTGAATTCCTTTTCCTGTCTGGGCAGTTTGAAGCGCAGTTTCTGTTTGGACACCGTGGCGAGCTCAGCAGCAGTGGCAGCAGTGGCAACGATGCAGAGCTCTCCAGCAGAGATGGCCGTGCAATCCAATAGAAAGAGGGCCCCAGCATGGACGGATCGGGAAGTCTTGGATCTCATCGCTGTGTGGGGAGATGAGTCCGTGCTTTCCGAGCTGCGCTCCAAAAGACGGAATGCAAAGATCTATGAGAAGATCTCTAAAGCCATGGCAGAGAGAGGCTACAGCCGGGATGCAACGCAGTGCCGCGTGAAAATCAAGGAGCTGAGACAAGGCTACCAGAAGACCAAAGAGGCAAACGGACGCTCTGGATCCCAGCCCCACACATCCCGTTTCTACGAGGCACTGCATTCCATCCTAGGTGCGGCCGCCACCACTACCCCACCCCTGACCGTGGACTCTGAGGATGGGATATTGTCCGCGGCCGGTTCCTCAGCGGACGGGGAAGAGGAGGAAGGAGATGAGGAGGACGAGGCAGTAGACAGCGCTTACAACGCTGATTTGCCCGACAGCCAGGAGCTCTTCATCACCCTGACAGAGACCCCCTACCAACCGTCCCCCGCCGTTACCCCAGACACAGATTCAGGGGAAGGATCAAGCAGTAAGTGTTTTAAATATCTAAACATTTATTTACAACATAACTGGCATATTTAAAATATTAACAGTAGCTAAAGTGCTTTAAAACATGTAAACATTTATTTGCAACAAAACAGGAAGATTGAAAATATTAACAGTGGGTAAAGTGCTTCAAAACATGTAAACAGGAAAGTCAAACAAAAGGGGAATCAGTGCAAAGTGTATCATGATTACTCCGTCTTTGGGCGCCTCAATATATAGTCCGAACCATTTTAAAAAAATCTCACAATGTCCGCTTCATGATTATAGTGCCCAAAACCCTGCAGTCATTTGTCCCTCCAAGGGCACCTAAGCCAAGAACTGGTCAATGTAACCGGGGATCGAGGCGACATCCTCCGGGGAGAACTCCTCATACACCTCCTGCAGGTGTTTTTCAAGCCTCATCAGCAGGTTCCTGGGCAGGGACAGCTTATTAGGCCCCCCGTGGTAGGACACGTTTCCCTGCCACAACGCCAGCAGGTACTCCGGGATCATGGCCTTGCACAGCAGTGCAGCAAATGGCCCCGGTTTCTGCAGGCTGTCCCGGAGCATCTTCTCCTTCTGGCTCTCGGAGACCTTCAGGAGGGTGATGTCAGGCATGACTCCCTGCTGTGAATTAGGTAGGGGAAAGTTAGTATTGGGACTGCTTGCCCGTCCCTTTACAGAACTGCAACCGCCGGTTTACAGCCACGCGGTTTACAGCCGCGAGGGGCTGGGACAGGGCCAGAGTTCATGCTTGCAGGATTGCTGCCAGCAGAGACTCGCATTGCTTTCTATGTGAAAGGAGGCCAGTGCCACTCTTAAAGTTTTAAGCGGCCACAAGTCTACGGCTTACCATGTTTGCCATCTAGACAAAGTCCGGTGTCCTGCCCTGCTCCTCAGCTCGCCACAGCAAGACCGCAGGCACTGTAGGCGAGGGCCGAAAATTCGACCTTGTCCTCAGTGCGCGTGTGATAGGTGCTCTGCATGGTCTTGTTCACAGAGAAAGACTATGTTCTCTGTTCACAGATACATTGCTCTGTCTCAGGAATTCACTCCCTTTTTCCAATTCCCACAGCCACATCTGCCCAGAGGCTAGCGCACATTAGGAGGAGGAAGAAGAGGACACGGGAAGACATGTTTGCTGAACTAATGGAATGCTCCCGAGCACAGGCAGCCCAGCAGACACAGTGGAGGGAGAACTTGTCCCAAATGCACCGGGCAAACATTGAACGGGAGGAGAGGTGGCGACAGGAGGACAGGCAGGCTACTCAAACGCTGCTTGGACTAATGAGGGAGCAAACGGACACGCTCCGCCGCCTTGTGGATGTTCTGCAGGACCGGAGGCAGGAGGAGAGAGCCCCGCTGCAGTCTCTCTGTAACTGCCCTGCCCCGCCACCAAGTCCCATACCCCCCTCACCCAAAGTCCAAACACGGAGGGGTGGAAGGGGCCGGGAAAAATTTCACTCCACCCCTGCGGACTGCTCTACCACTAGAAGGCTCTCATTCCCCAAAATTTGAAAAGTCCTTTCCTACCCGCCTCACACAAGACCCCGTCCAAGTTTCACCCCCCCGTTCCATGTGCGGTTGTTAATAAAGAATACGTTTCTGTTCATTTCTGTTTCCATCCTCTTCTTTTGGAGGGGAGTCTGTCTGGAGGGGGGGGAAGGGCCTTGGTCATTGGACAGGACAGTCACCTTTAGCAGGGGGCAGGTGCAGCAGCAGGGCACATATACAGTGCAGTGACTAGTTATCCTGGTCAGTCTGGGAGGTGGTTTTCATGTTCTGTGTGGTGGGGGCGGTGGTGTTGCTCTGTGACTTGGTGGCGGGGGAGGGCAGTTACAGATCTTATGCAGCGGTCCTTACCCTGGATCACAGAGCCGCGCAGCAGGGGATCTGTAACCCTCCTCCCCCTGCAAGACAGTCACATAGCCGACACATACACGCAGTCCCGGCCAGGAGGGCTGGCAGGCTCCGTTGAAACAACCAGTCCACCATCGCGGAGCCTGTCATTCCTGGAGTTTAGAAGCATCATTTGCATCACAACCCTAAACCCGCTCCCCGCCACAGTCTGCGTCCCAGGTTTAAAACATTCCCGTGAAAACAGTAATAAAGACAACGGTGTCCATGAACAAAACAGAACAGATTTTATTTTTTGGGAAGGGGGTGAAGGGGGTATGTAATTGGAGAGGATAGTCGACGGCAACTGGGTAAAGAAACGGGGGCAAGTTCAGCTTCTGTGTCCACAAACTTAAAAGTCAATGGGTACCCTGCTCAGCCTTGAAACTGGCTTTCAAAGCCTCCCGGATGCACAGCGCGTCCCGCTGGGCTCTTCTAATCGCCCGGCTGTCTGGCTGGTCGTAATCAGCAGCCAGGCTATTTGCCTCAACCTCCCACCCCGCCATAAAGGTCTCCCCCTTGCTCTCACACAGATTGTGGAGCACACAGCAAGCTGCAATAACGATGGGGATATTGGTTTCGCTGAGATCACAGCGAGTGAGTAAGCTTCTCCATCTCCCCTTGAGACGGCCAAAAGCACACTCCACTACCATTCTGCACTTGCTCAGCCGGTAGTTGAACAGTTCTTTTTCTGTGTCCAGGGCGCCAGTATAGGGCTTCATGAGCCAGGGCATTAGCGGGTAGGCTGGGTCCCCGAGGATCACTGTAGGCATCTCCACATCCCCAACAGTTATCTTGTGGTCCGGGAAGTAAATACCTTCCTGCAGCCGTCTAAACAGACCAGAGTTCCTGAACACGCGAGCGTCATGAACCTTGCCCGGCCATCCGACGTAGATGTTTGTAAACCGTCCCCGATGGTCCACCAGTGCTTGCAGCACCATTGAAAAGTAGCCCTTTCTATTGATGTACTGGCTGGCCTGGTGGCCCGGTCCCAGGATAGGGATGTGAGTCCCATCTATAGCCCCACCGCAGTTTGGGAATCCCATCGCAGCGAAGCCATCTATGATGGCCTGCGCGTTTCCCAGGGTCACTACCTTTGACAGCAGTACCTTGACGATTGCCTTGGCTACTTGCATGACAACAACCCCCACGGTAGATTTGCCCACGCCAAAGTGGTTCGCGACTGACCGGTAGCTGTCCGGCGTTGCAAGCTTCCAGAGGGCTATGGCCACTCGCTTCTGGACAGTCAGGGCTGCTCGCATGCGGGTGTCCTTGCGCTTCAGGGCAGGGGACAGCAACTCACA
This sequence comes from Terrapene triunguis, assembly GCF_002925995.2. Taxonomy (NCBI): domain Eukaryota; kingdom Metazoa; phylum Chordata; order Testudines; family Emydidae; genus Terrapene; species Terrapene triunguis. The sequence goes on from NW_020694471.1 coordinate 12,423, forward strand.
AAGTTCCAGGAAAGTCCCCTTCCGCATGCGAAAGTTTCGCAGCCACTGGGATTCATCCCAGACCTGAAGCACTATGCGGTCCCACCAGTCCGTGCTTGTTTCCCGGGCCCAGAATCGCCGTTCAACAAAATCCACATGCCCCATTGCAAACGTGATGTCCTCGGCGCTGGGTGTCGTGGTTTCTGACAGCTCTGTGCTACTCTCCGACTTCAGGCCCTCACTCCGCTGCCGTAGCCTCCTCGCCTGATTTCTCTGCATCTGCCTCTGGGAAAGGTGTATGATAAGGTGCGAGGCGTTGAGAACGGCCACAACTGCAGCGATGGTCGCAGCGGGATCCATGATCGCAGTGCTGTGGCGTCCGCGCTGTCACTGATCAAAAAGTGCGCGAACTGATTTCCCGCCGGCGCTTTCAGGGAGGGAGGCAGGGCGGTAGTGACTGACGGATGACGACAGTTACCCAAAAGCACCCTCGCCACAATTTTTTACCCAGAAGCCATTGGGGGCTCGACCCAGAATTCCACTGGGCAGCGGGGACTGCGGGAACTGTGGGATAGCTGCCCACAGTGCACTGCTTCCAATGTCGACGCTTTCCCTGGTAGTGTGGACTGACAAAGTCGAATTACTGTCCTTAGTGTAGACACACACGTTCGACTTTCTAATATCGATTGCACATATTCGATTTAACTAAAATCGAACTACTCTCGTAGTGTAGACATACCCTTAGGAATGTGTGTTTCTACAGGATTACCCCCGTGAGCAGGGCCTGCCTCTTGCTCACAGCTTAACTTTGCTTTATATTAGCAACGTTTTCACTACTTTAGCCCAGGCCTCTGATACACGGGCTGATGTCTCAGGCTCTCTTCCTACGACATTCCCCCACTTTTTGTCTTTTTGCGGGGAGGATGTTCACCCATCGGCCCAGAAAAGCGCAATGCATGGACTGAAGATGACCAGTGGGCTAAACCCTATTATGTGGCCACCTTACTTAACCACCCGTACATTCATCCCCCATCTGTCCAGGCCCGCTGACGGGGGAGGAGGGGCAAAGGGGGCAATTGCCCAGGGGCCAGGGCAATTTATAAGGGCCCGGGGGCCGACGCTGCTGCTGCGGTAGCATCGGCCACGGCCGGGAACCCCGGCTCAGGTCGGTGCTGAAGGAGCTGGAGGGAGCAGCGGGGGGCCTGGAGGGGGGACTGCTGGCAGGAAGGAAGGAACAGGAAAAACAACAAACAGAGACACAGGGGTGGAGCTCTGTAGCCTCCAGGGTGAGCTGGGAGCCGGGGCTGAGCAGCCGGTCCTTCCCCAGCTGGGCCTGCGCCAGGGACTGACTGTGTACCCAGCCCGGGGGGAATTTCTCCAGCTGGACCTGGGGCCAGCGCTGGGCGGGCAGGACAGAGGCGCTGCACAAAGGCAGCGGGAGCCGCAGGTCTCGCAGCCCCTGGGGATCTGCTCCCGGGCGGGGCCCGCACCTGGGAGGGGCCTGGACAGCGATGGAGCCACCCACTCCCTGCGGCACAGCACCCCCTAGCGCAAGGCTGGGGCTTTGGGGCCAGCTCTGACTGCCAAGGGGAGAGTGCCCCCGACTGAGCCCCTCAGCCTGAAATGTCCCAGATGTTTGCATGCCTATGCCCAGCTGCAGACCCTTGGGTTCTGGTTTATGGGTGTGCGGAGCACACTGAGGTCCGTGGGAGCTGCCGCTTCTCAGCTCTGCCACAAACTAGCCCAGTGAACCATGGGTTAAATTCTCAGAGATGGAGGCATCCAACATACGGACCATTTGGGGAAAGCCCAGCCTTGGACGCCCCTCCCAGGACTG
>NW_020694472.1:0-3126 GCF_002925995.2 Terrapene triunguis
AAGGTACTGCTCCCAAAGGTAGTGACCCTGGGAAACGCGCAGGTCATCATAGATGGCTTTGCCGCGATGGGATTCCCAAACTGCGGTGGGGCTATAGATGGGACTCACATCCCTATCCTGGGACCGGACCACCAGGCCAGCCAGTACATCAATAGAAAGGGCTACTTTTCAATGGTGCTGCAAGCACTGGTGGACCATCGGGGACGGTTTACAAACATCTACGTCGGATGGCCGGGCAAGGTTCATGACGCTCGCGTGTTCAGGAACTCTGGTCTGTTTAGACAGCTGCAGGAAGGTATTTACTTCCCAGACCACAAAATAACTCTTGGGGATGTGGAGATGCCTACAGTCATCCTCGGGGACCCAGCCTACCCGCTAATGCCCTGGCTCATGAAGCCCTATACTGGCGCCCTGGACACAGAAAAAGAACTGTTCAACTACCGTCTGAGCAAGTGCAGAATGGTGGTGGAGTGTGCTTTTGGCCGTCTCAAAGGGAGATGGAGAAGCTTACTCACTCGCTGTGATCTCAGTGAAACCAATATCCCCATCGTTATTGCAGCTTGCTGTGTGCTCCACAATCTGTGTGAGAGCAAGGGGGAGACCTTTATGGCGGGGTGGGAGCTAGAGGCAAATAGCCTGGCTGCTGATTACGTCCAGCCAGACAGCCGGGCCATTAGAAGATCCCAGCGGGACGCCCTGTGCATCCGGGAGGCTTTGAAAGCTAGGTTCCTGAGTGAGCAGGGCAACCAGTGACTTTTCAGTTTGTGGACAGAAAAGCTGAACCTGCCCCCGTTTCTTTACCCAGTTCATTTTGACTATCCTCTCCAGTTACATACCCCCTTCACCCCCTTCCCCTTCCCAAAAAATAAAATCATTTCGATTTTGTTAATGAACACCGTTGTCTGTATTGCTGTTTTCGCGGGAATATTTTAAACCGGGGACGCAGACTGTGGCGGGGGGCGGGTTTAGTGTTCTGATGCAAATGATGCTTCTAAACTCCCGGAATGACAGGCTCCGCACTGGTGGACTGGTTATTTCAATGGAGCCTGCCAGCACTCCTGGGGGGGACTGTGTGTATGTGTCGGCTATGTGACTTTCTGGCAGGGGGGGTAGGGTTACAGATCCCCTGCTGCGTGGATCTGTGAGCCAGGATAAGGACCGCTGCATAAGATCTGTAACTGCCCTCCCCCGCCACAAAGTCACAGAGCAAACCCCCCCCCCCAGAACATGAAAAACACCTCCCAGACTGACCAGGGTAACCAGTGACTGCACTGTGTATGTGTCCTGATGCTGGACCTGACACCGCCTCTGTACCCCCTCCAGACAGACTCTCCCTCAAAAGAACCTGACTGAAACAGCAATGAACAGAAACAAACATTTTATTGCGAACCAGACATGAAACGTGGGGGGTGAAACTTGGACGGGGGCTTGTGTGAGGTGGGTAGGAAAGGACTTATGAAATTTTGGGGAATGTCAGCCTTCTAGTGCTAGAGCAGTCTGCAGGGGTTGACTGAAAGTTTTAACGTCCCTTGCCGCCCCTCCTTCTTTGGACTTTAGGTGAGGGTGGTGTGTGACTTGGTGGCGGGTGAGGGCGGTTACAGATAGACTGCAGCGGGGCTCTGTCCTCCTGCCTCCGGTCTTGCAGAACATCCACAAGGCGCCGGAGCGTGTCCGTTTGCTCCCTCATTAGTCCAAGCAGCTTTTCAGTACCCTGTTGGTCCTCCTGACGCCACCTCTCCTCCCGTTCCATGACTGCTCGGTGCATTTGTGACAAGTTCTCCCTCCACTGTGTCTGCTGGGCTGCCTGGGCTCGGGAGCAGCCCATTAGTTCTGAGAACATGTCTTCACGCGTCTTCTTCTTCCTCCGCCTAATCTGCGCTAGCCTCTGGGAGTGTGCTGACAGGCTGGGTTGGGAGACAGTCGCAGATGTGTCTGTGTGAATTGTAAAAAGGGAGTGAATTCCTGAGACAGATAAATGAAATTGTATACAAAGAACCTAGTCTTTCTCTGTGAACAAGACCATGCACTGCACCTCTCAGATGCGCACTCAGGACAAGGTCGAATTTTCGGCCGTCGCCTTCAGTGCCTGTGGACTTGCGGTGGTCTTGGAGTGATCAGAGAACTGTGGCTGGAGACCTGAACTTCTGGAGCGGGCAATAATGGTAAGCCGTAGACTTGTGGCTGCTTAAAACTCCAGCAGTAGCACTGGCCTCCTTTCACATTGAAAGCAATGCCAGTCTCTGCTGCCAGCAATCAGGACAGCATCAACTCTGCCCCGTCCCACCCCCTCGCCGCTGTCCCAGGGAAAGATCCCTGTATGCTTCCCCTCTCCCTCCACCGCGTGGCTGTAAAGCAGTCCCAATACTAACATTCCCCTCCCTAATTCAAAGCAGGGCGTCATGAGCGACATCACCCTCCTGAGGATCCCGGACACCCAGAAAGAACGCATGCTGCGGGAAAGCATGCAGAAACCGGGGCCGTATGCCGCGATGCTATGTCGGGCCATGATCCCCGAGTACTTGATTGTGGCGTGGAGGGGACATGTCTGCTACCACGGAGGGCCCACTAAGATCGCCCTACCCCGGAACCTCATAAACAGGCTTGAGATCTACCTCCACGAGACCTACGAGGAGTTCTCCTACGAGGATTTCTCGTCAATCCCCGGCCACATTGACCGGATTTTCGCCTAGGTGCACTGGGACTATAGAGTGGAGTGTCTTGGGCCTCGGAATCATGTAGTAACGGACATTGTGAAAATTTTTTAAAATACTTGGGACTAAATTGAGAAGAGCCTAAGACAGAGAAATCATGAAAACCCATTTGTTACCTTTGTAAATATTCCTGTTTTGTACCTGATTATTTTTTACCAGTTTACAGCACTTTTATAAATATACATTGTTAATAGTATAAATATTACCGTTCTGTTTTAAATAAATGTTTACATGTTTACAGCACTTACTGCTTGATCCTTCCCCTGATTCTGTGTCCGGGGTAAGGGATGGGGACGGTTGGTACGGGATCTCGGTAAGGGTGATGAAGAGCTCCTGGCTGTCGGGGAAATCAGCGGTGCCAGCGCTGTCGACTGCCTCGTCCTCCTCATCTCCTTCTTCATCTTCCCCGTCCGCT
>NW_020694473.1:0-12526 GCF_002925995.2 Terrapene triunguis
TGTCATATTTGAATTCAGCACATCAAAATACATAATAAATAGCACATATCTCTGAAGCAGACAACTTCTCAAAAATTGTAGACCAGTGTAATATGCATCCAGATAGCCTTCAATCACACAAGCTGAAAATTGTTCCACTTTACTGCAGTTCTGTAACCATATGGGAACCAATCCTCTCTGTGTTCTGTGCACATCCAAAATTCCTGCTGAATGACCCGCCCTGGGAGCGAGTTACCAGTGACCCAGGGCTGGGGCAGCAGGAGGGTGCAGTGGGGCGGGGGGGGGGCAGCCAAAATTTTTTTTGCGTGGGGCAGCAAAAAACCTAGAGCCGGCCCTGGCTGGAACAGGACAGGGACAGGACACAGATCTAGGATGGTAGCAGGGTCAGGGCAGGGAGCTGGGACAAAATCTAGGGCCCGAGTGGCAGAGCCACCAGGGCACAGTGCCTCTTGACCCGACACGGTAGTTAAACGGACAGCAAGGGAGTGGGGCACCTCCACAGCACTAGGCTCAGATGCCCCACTAAACGAGGCACCCACGATACAGCGCTGGGGGGAGGCGAGAGCTGCGGCCCCATCTCATGGGGTAGGGCACCCGTGGGCTCAGAGCCTGGCCGCTCGGCGTTGGCTGTCGCCGCAATGGGCACGGCTGCGTCAGCCGGATTACCATTCGCGGCAGGGCAGGTGGTCAGGGCCCGGGGCATTGCAGAGGCCAAAACGGGGGCAACCACCTAAGGCGGAGGGAAGGGGGTGGGGGCGCCAGATAGCAATCACCCTTACCGAGGCCCTCTAACAGGGGGGCATCCACTCCCTCAGTGGTTGGGGGTCAAGCCCAGGGCCTTGATCTCAGCAAAAATCGAAGCAAAGTCCCCACCCGCCTCTACAGGTTCCCCCTCGACAGCAGCCGGGGCAGTAGTCATTGCGGTGCCTACAGGGGGCACAGATGGCAATGGGGCAGCAGGGGCACCGTCTGTAACCCCCCTCAGGGAGGGACTCCATAGGAGAGGTGATACTACCCCCTCTGCGGTTGCAGCAACCTCGGCTGACTCCCAACGATGAACGTCAGCAGGGGAGTCAATGGAAGGCCCAGCACCAGCAACCCCCTTCATAGTTTTACAGGGGGTCCCTTCCCCCTCGCCAATGGGGGGGGGGTGCTGGGCCCATGCTCCCTGCTTGCGGCGTCTCCCCCACACAAGCTCCCAGCTCCCCGAAGAGGGGGGTTGGCCAGCTGGGTCAGGGCCTGGGAGCGAGGTCAATGACGGGAAAGTAATGGAAGACAAGGGCAGGACAACAGGGAAAGGGACAGACTCCCCCTGAGGCAAGCCCCGCTCAAGTCCTGCTACCGGCCCTGCCACCCTCTTCTCCACGGGCCCCAGTCTACTACCCACCTCAGCGGTGGGGCCCGCACGCTCATCTGGGCACATCGAGGGGGGGGCCTCCCCCGAGAACCGAGCGGAGTTGACAACGGTCACGGATGGAGGAGGAGTGACCCCAGGGACCGGGCAATCAGGGCCGCCGGTGATGATAGAGCCGACGCCCTTCCGGGTATCAGGGGTCCCAGATGCCCCTCCAAGCCGGGGCCAGGGGGCAGTCCCTCTGGACGTGCCCCGCCTCCTGGCAGAGAAAACACCGGGCCACCCCCGAAGAATAATAAACCCGGTACTGGGCCCCTCGATGGGGCACCAGAAAGGACCCCTCCAGAGTCTCCCCGTCACGTGCTGCCAGCGGAACTTGAACCTGCACCTGCCGGCAGAATGACAAAATGTGGCGGAGGGCGGGGTCCTTACAGCCCAACGGAAGGGGACTGAGGACGGACAGGGGCCTCCCCAGGGTGGAGAGGAACGGCAAAAGGGCGGCATTGGGGAGGAAGGGAGGAACAGAGGAAAAAAACCACCCGTACGCCCAGGTCCTCCAAAGGCTCGAGGGGGACGTGAATGCCCCCCACTGCCAAGCCCCTCTCCACCACCTCCTGGGCAGCGGCCTCCGACGCCAGGAAGAACACCACCTTCCCAAACATCTTAGAGGCTGCCACCACGGCTCTGGGCCCCATCACCCGCACCAATGCCCGCACGTAGGTTTCTACGTGGGGTGAGGCCGGCACCAGGAGGCAACGCTTCCTGTGCTCTCTGGTGAGGGTGGGAAAGGGGCCCCGGCCGCTGGGAATGGTATTCCGGGAGGCGGCTGGAACAGACGGCAAGGCAGCGAGCGGAGGGGTCGCAACCACCTGGGCGTATGCCCTGGGGACCGAGGGAGCGGCACCCCCAGAGCTGGTGGAAGGAACAATGGGCAAGGGAGAAGGGGGAGCTGCGGCCGGAGACGGGGCCGCAGCAGGAGAAGGAATCACTGTCACGGGGGGGTTTCACCTTCCAGGCAGGGACCTTGCCCTTCTTCGTCCCCCGGCCCTTCCCACCTGCCAAGGGAGTGGTCTCAGAAGTGGAGGCGGCCGAGGTCGCGGCAGCAGCAGCGGAGTCTCAGGAGCCCCTATCTGTGCCCGCCGGTGCCTCAATGGCAGCAATGGCAGGCAGCCCGGCAGCGGCAGTCGAGGTGGCCATCGAAAGGGAGAGTGTGGGGAGGGGGACTGAAAGGGAGCTGCAGGGGCGTCCAGGGAAGTCCCGCCCTCTGAATCATCCACCACAGAAAGGAAGGGAAGAGGGCAGCCTCTAGGGCAAGGAAATGGAAGGAAGGGAAGGGAGAAGTGGGAGGGAAGGGAAGGGAAGGGGAGGAGAGGGGGGGTAGAACGGCTACGACACCCCACCCACTAGGCTGAAAGCAGGGTGGAGGGGCGGCAACAGAAAGGGACGAAGGAAGACAAGGACCACAACTCCAGCACAAGATGAAAAAGAAACCAGCTCCCCCGGCTGCACTAAGGAAAAGAAAGGAAAACTAAGACATCATGACATGCTCTCTGTATGTGTGTATATATATCTCCTCAATATATGTTTCACTCTATATGCATCCGAAGAAGTGGGTTGTAGCCCACGAAAGCTTATGCTCTAATAAATTTGTTAGTCTCTAAGGTGCCACAAGTACTCCTGTTGTTTTTACGACATCATGGGGGAGTGTGCATCAGTGAAGGAGTCAATGAGAAAAAAAAAGGGGGGCGGGGGAGGAATCTCAAACGCCAACAGTGGAACGTGGGCACGCAGGCAATAAGGGCAGACCTGGAGGGAGGGCAAGAATGCAGGGGAGGGCTAAATCAGGTGTGCCTCAGGCATGGAACAAAGAACAGGGTGGGTTCAAAAACAACCAAACCAAAAGAGGGGGAAATGGGGCTGGCAACCACGCCTGCACCATGGGACAAGGGCGGGGCAAACAAACTAATCAAGGACCAAAAAACAAAACAGGGCAAACCAGAGCAAACAGGGTGGCTAAAAGGGAGACGGGCGGGGCAGGCAGCAAAGGGAAAGGGGGCAAGCAGCTGCAAGAACAGGGCAGTGGACGAGGCAGAGGAAAAGGGGGCCCACCGGCCAAATGCAGCAGGGGAGGGAGGACAAAGGCAAGGGAAGGGAAAGGAAACGAGCACCCACGGGCGTCTGAAAAACAAATGCCTGTTTGCTGCCGCTATGTTCTCTGGATGGTTAGAAGGGCAGAGCAAACTGCTGGGCCGGGGAGCAGAGAAAAGAGCCAGAAGGCAGATGGAAAGGTGGAGGGGGCAGTGGTGGTGGCAGTAGGGGAGCGGGTGGACTACAGGGAGGGCTCCAGGCCACTCCCCCAGCTCCCCACAGCAAAGGCACCTCCCACCACAGAAGCAAGGATGTTACAAACGCCCTCCACAAAACAAGGCCTCCTCTACTCCCTCCTCAGCTCCAGCAGCAGTAACAGCTCCCCAGCAGTGGCAAGGGCAGCAGCAACCCAGCCAGGGGAGGCCTCAAAAATGATGGAAAAAGTGGGGTCTCGCACTCCCCTCTGAGGGTCACACCAGCAGGGTCCTCCCCACAGCAGCAGCAGCCGGGGGCGGGGGGAACGGGGGGACAACCAGCCAGCAGAACAGCCTGAAAAGAGTCCTTTTGAGTACCGGGATGTGGGTGAGCTGAAAGCCCCTCCTCCAGCCTAGGGAGGGGCTACTAAACACGGAACTCAACTGAGTTCAGGGGACAACAAAGGCAACAACAGGAAAAGGTGTGCGGGTCAAAGAGCCAAAACTAAGGAACCAGAAGGGGACACTTTCCTCCGCACTTGTTTCTTTATGCACACCCGATCCGAGGCCTCACGAAGTCGCAGGACCACCTCGTCAACCTTCTCCTAGCCATGGCCAAGGTGGCCATTTGTAACAACAGGGAGAGGAGGTTGGCAGAGGGGGGGCCTGCAACTGTTGGGCCGTTTTTCGTTCTTTCATCCATTCAGGTATCCGGGCAGAGTTCCTCTGGGCAGCGTCCGCTGGCTCCCTTGATGTTTTCAAGGAGCAATGGGCGCTGTCCAGGGTTCTCTGCTCGGTGTCCCCTTCCGGTTCCTTAGTTTTGGCCCTTTGACCCCCACGCCTGTTCCTGTTGCCTTTGTTGTCCCCCGAACTCAGTTGGGTTCCGGGTTTAGTAGCCCCTCCTTAGGCTAGCGCTCACCCATGTGCCGGTACTCAAAAGGAACACTCTCCTGTATCCATCTGGCCTGATCCTGTCACAGTGGACATTTCCAAGGTTCACTCTATGTAGGAGTAGTTGCTGATTGCTCTGAAAACCTTCTGCTATTTTCACAAACTATGAGTATTGCACAGAAAGGACACTCAATAACATATCTCAACAGAAAACTGTATTCAGTACACTTATTACAAAAAATCTCTCTGCAGATCATGAAAGATGTCTTTTAATTTTTTTAGATTTAGTTTGAAGGATTATTACAGTTCATTTAAAGATGCAACCCAGAAAGAAACTATTTCTATAATGCAGCACTTTATTTTTATTGTAACTATATTTTATTGGGCTTTATATAGAAATATAAAAGACTGGAATAATTCAAAGTGAATGAAATTCACTACGTAAGAGCTAATTATTAATATATATTTATTATTAATCAGTAAACAGTAAATAAGTGTAATTGTGTGAGAGTTTACCTCCTCACACACACAACAATTCAATATAAAGTAGCCAAATTTCAAAATACTTTTGCAAATTAGGGGATTTTTGATAAGTGAAACTTTCCATCACCAGATCTGTACTATTGTTATTAGTTATGAATTATTTGTACTGTGGTAGCCTGTACAAGCCTTGGAGCAGGACCCCACTGTGCTAGGTGCTGTACAAGCAGAACCAAAATGCGGTCCTTATCCCAAGGAGCTTACAATTTAAGTGCATAGCCATTTTTCAGACTACAAGGCTGTCACTACCCTAAAATTTCCCATCATTGCTAAGAGTAGTGCTGCTCCACCAGTGGTAGCTACTATGGGAGTAATACACAGGTAAGATTCCAGGCAGCCACAGGCATTTTAAGCATTGAGTTATCTACTCAGCTCAGAGCAGGTCTCCACAACCTTAAAGTGCTTAAAATGCCCGTGGCTAGAGTGACCAGACAGCAAGTGTGAAAAAGCGAGACGGGGGTAGGGGTTAATAGCAGTCTATATAAGAAAAAGACCCAAAAATCAGGACTGTCCCTATAAAATCGGGACATCTGGTCACCCTACCCGTGGCCTTCAGCATCTTGTTACACTAGTAATACAACTGTTGCCATCTCCAGTGGAGTTGGACAAGACCTAACTGACTTTACCAAAGTGATGCAATGAATTAGTAGCAAACACACAAACAGAATCCAGGACTATGTCTACATTGGAAAAAACTGGGATCCTTAAGCTTCCATAGATAGTAGCAACAGTAAAGGCTGTAATGCTGCTGTCTTTTAAGGTATTATCTACACTTGGGAATAGCAATGATTAAGCAACCAGTGGCCAGCAAGCAGTGTAGCTGCTCCAGTGCTGAGTCCTAAGGCAATGTCTACACTACAGACCTTACAGCAGCACAGCTGTACTGCTGCAGCTGCATTGCTGTAAGGTGTCCCGTGTAGCCACTCTATGCCAATAGGAGAGAGTTCTCCTGCCAGCATAATTAAATTACCCGCAATGAGTGGTGGTAGCTATGTCGGCAGGAAAGCGTCTCCTACCGACATAGCACTGTCCATACTGGTGCTTTTGTTAGTGGGGTGTGTTTTTTCACACCCCTGACCGACAAAAGTACTAATGTAGACAAAGCTTTAGAGTAGACAAAACTTTAGAGTAGACAAGGGCCTGTCTACACTACAAAATTACTCCGATTTTACAGAATTCGATTTTTGGCAACAGATTGTATAAAGTCGAGTGCATGCATCCACACTAAGCACATTAATTCGGCGGAGTGCGTCCATAGTACCGAGGCTAGCGTCGACTTCCAGAGCATTGCACTGTGGGTAGCTATCCCATAGTTCCCGCAGTCTCCCCCGCCCATTGGAATTCTGGGTTGAGATCCCAATGCCTGATGGGGCAAAAAACATTGTTGCGGGTGGTTCTGGGTACATGTCATCAGGCCCCCCTCTCCCTCCCTCCCTCCGTGAAAGCAACGACAGACAATCGTTTTGCGCCTTTTTTCCTGGGTTACCTGTGCAGACTCCATACCACGGCAAGCATGGAGCCCACTCAGCTGACCGTCACCATATGTCTCCTGGGTGCTGGCAGATGTGGGACTGCATTGCTACACAGCAGCAGCTCATTGCCTTTTGGCAGCAAACGGTGCATTATGCCTGGTAGCCATTGTCATCATACTCCTGGGTGCTCTTTTAGCCGACCTCGGTGAGGTCGGTCAGGGGCACCTGGGCAGACATGGGAGTGACTCAGCCAGGTCATTCCCATCTTCTGACGAGCAGCCAGGAGATGACGATGGCTAGCAGTCATAATGCAGCATCTTCTACCGAGCACCCAGGAGATGACGAAGGCTAGCAGTCGTACTGCACCGTCTGCTGCCAGCCTAAGATGTATAAGATAGATGAGTGGATCAAAACAAGAAATAGACCAGATTTGTTTTGTATTCACTTGCTCTCCCCTCCCTCCGTGAAATCAATGGCCTGCTAAACCCAGGGTTTTGAGTTCAATCCTTGAGGGGGCCATTCTGTGTGACAGTTTTGTGTTTCTCCTTGATACAAAGCCACCCCCTTTGTTGATTTTAATTCCCTGTAAGCCATGTTGTCAATTGCCCCTCCGTCAGAGCAACGACGGACAATCATTTCGTGCCTTTTTTCAGCGCAGAAGCCATACCACGGCAAGCATGGAGCCCGCTCATCTCAACGCAGCAGTCATGAACATTGTAAACACCTCGCGCATTATCGTGCAGTTTATGCAGAACCAGAACCTGAAAAACCAGGCGAGGAGGAGGCGATGACAGTGCGGTGACAAGAGTGATGAGGACATGGACACAGAATTCTCTCAAAGCACGGGCCCCGGCGCTTTGGAGATCATGGTGTTAATGGGGCAGGTTCTGGGCCCGGGAAACAAGCACAGACTGGTGGGACCGCATAGTGTTGCAGGTGTGGGACGAGTCCCAGTGGCTGCAAAACTTTCACATCTTGTAAGGACACTTTCATGGAACTTTGTGACTTGCTTTCCCCTGCCCTGAAGCGCCAGAATACCAAGATGAGAGCAGCCCTCACAGTTGAGAAGTGAGTGGCGATAGCCCTGTGGAAGCTTGCAACGCCAGACAGTCGGGAATCAATTTGGAGTGGGAAAATCTACTGTGGGGGCTGCTGTGATGCAAGTAGCCAAAGCAATCACTGAGCTGCTGCTACCAAAGGTAGTGACTCTGGGAAATGTGCAGGTCATAGTAGATGGCTTTGCTGCAATGGGATTCCCTAACTGTGGTGGGGCGATAGATGGAACCCATATCCCTATCTTGGCACCGGTCCACTAGGGCAGCCAGTACATAAACCGCAAGGGGTACTTTTCAATGGTGCTGCAAGCACTGGTGGATCACAAGGGACGTTTCACCAACATCAACATGGGATGGCCGGGAAGGGTTCATGACACTCGCGTCTTCAGGAACACTAGTCTGTTTAAACGGCTGCAGCAAGGGATTTACTTCCCAGACCAGAAAATAACTGTTGGGGATGTTGACATGCCTATAGTTATCTTTGGGGACCCAGCCTACCCCTTAATGCCATGGCTCATGAAGCCATACACAGGCAGCCTGGACAGTAGTCAGGAGCTGTTCAGCTATAGGCTGAGCAAGTGCAGAATGGTGGTAGAATGTGCATTTGGACGTTTAAAGGGTCGCTGGTGCTCTTTACTGACTCGCTCAGACCTCAGCAAAACCAATATTCCCATTGTTATTGCTGCTTGCTGTGTGCTCCACAATCTCTGTGAGAGTAAGGGGGAGACATTTATGGCGGGGTGGGAGGTTGAGGCAAATCGCCTGACCGCTGATTACGTGCAGCCAGACACCAGGGTGATTAGAAGAGCACACCAGGAAGCGCTGCGCATCAGAGAAGCTTTGAAAACCAGTTTCATGACTGGCCAGGCTACGGTGTGACAGTTCTGTTTGTTTCTCCTTGATGAAAACCCGTCCCCTTGGTTGACTCATGCCCAGTAAGCCACCCACCCTCCCCCCTTCGATCACAGCTTGCTTGCAAAGGAAATAAAGTCACTATCATTTAAAAACCATGTATTCTTTATTAATTGATTATAAAAATAGGGAGATAACTAACAAGGTAGCCCGGGTGGGGTGTGGGAGGAGGGAAGGAAAAGGCCACTTCAAAACTTGTTGAATGAACAGCCTTCTGTTGCTTGGGCTGTCCACTGGGGTGGAGTGGTTGGGTGCCCAGAGCCTCCCTCCCCTCCCCCCTCCCGCCCCGCGTTCCTGGGCGTCTGGGTGAGGAGGCTATGGAACTTGGGGAGGACGGTTAAACAGGGGCTGCAGTGGCACTCTATGATCCTGCTGCCGTTCCTGAAGCTCCACCAGACACCGGAGCATGTCCGTTTCATCCCACAGTAGCCCCAGCGTTACATCCTGCCTCCTCTGATCTTCCTGCCACCACTTCTCATCTCGATCGTCCCTCCTGTCCTCACGTTCATCCCTCCTGTCCTCACATTCATTGGCCGCTTTCCTGTACTATGATACTGGGTCCTTCCACACATTCAGATGAGCTCTTTCATTGCGGGTCAACTGCATGATCTCAGAGAACATTTCATCGCGCGGGCGTTTTTTTCGCCACCTTATCTGAGATAGCCTTTGGGACGGCGGAGGGAGGCTTGAAAAATTTGCAGCTGCGGGAGGGAAAAAAGGGAGAGAAGTATTTAAAAAGATACCCATTGTTCTGTAAAATGTATACTCTTTTACAGTGAACAACAGTATTCACATTACATAGCACATGTGATTTCGGTACAAGGTCGCATTTTGCATCTTATATTGAGTGCCTGCGGCTTTGGTGTTAGAGATCACAGATGCAGGGCTGGGCAACAGAATTCGGCTTGCAGGCGGCCATGGTAAGCCATAGTCTTTCGGCTTCTGCAACCTTCATAAAAGCAGCGCCCTCCTTTCCGATACCAAGCAAAGCCCAATGAATGCTGCGGTTTTTGTGTTAACGTGCAGCAGCAGAAACCAAACTAACCCCACCCCCCCATCCAATTCTCTGGGATGATTGCTTTACCCCTCCCCACACCGAGTGGCTGGTAACAGGGAAGATCCCTGCTAGCCAAATGCGAACAGCTCAGCACCAATGCCCCCCGCTCCCACCGCTTAGCTAACTGCGGGGAGGATTTCTTTTCAGCCACAGGCAAACAGCCCAGTAGGAACGGCTACCTCTGAATGTCCCCTTAATTAAATTCCCGTATTTCAGCCAGGTTACCATGAATGATATCACTCTCCTAAGGATAACACAGAGAGATACAGAACGGATGTTGCTTGAATGCCAGCAAACACTGGTACCATACACTGCCAGGCTTTGTCATGCAATGATATCAGATTACTTGCTACTAGCATGGTGTGGTAAAGCGTCCTACCATGGAGGATGGAATAAGGCTGCTCTCCCCAGAAACCTTCTGCAAAGGCTTTTAGAGTACCTCCAGGAGAGCTTCATGGAGATGTCCCTGGAGGATTTCCGCTCCATCCCCAGACACATTAACAGACTTTTCCAGTAGCTGTATTGGCCGCGAATGCATCCCAAGTCCTCAGGGCAAATTAATCATTAAAAAACGCTTGCTTTTAAACCATGTATTATATATACACAAAGGTACACTCACCAGAGGTCCCTTCTACCGCTTCATGGTTCGGGATACCACCTTGGGAGGGTTGGGAGGGTATTTCAGTCATGGTGAGAAAAAAGATCCTGGCTGTTGGGGAGAAAGGTGTGCTGTGTGCTCTCCTCAAGCTCGTCCTCCTCCTTCTCATCATTTTCCCCATCCGCAAAATCCTCAGGCATGGCTGAGAGTACCCCCATCGTCGGAATCCACTGTCAGGGGTGGGGTAGTGGTGGCAGCCCCCCCTAGAATTGCATGCAGCTCAGCGTAGAAGCGGCATGTCTGCAGCTCTGCCCCGGAGCGGCCGTTTGATTCTTTGGTTTTCTGGTACGCTTGTCTGAGCTCCTTAACTTTCACGTGACACTGTGTTGAGTCCCTGTTGTGGCCTCTCTCCATCATGCCCTTGGAGATTTTTTCAAATGTATTGGCATTTTGTCTTTTGGAACGTAGTTCTGATAGCACGGAATCATCTCCCCATACAGCAATCAGATCCAGTACCTCCCGTACGGTCCATGCTGGAGCTCTTTTTCGATTCTCGGACTGCATGGTTACCTGTCCAATACAGAGATAAAACCAATGTGGCTTTGGCTGGATGTGGGATGCCACTTTGAAGACCACGCTGCCGTTCCCAGAAGTACCAGAGTCCAGTATTTTGGGGGCAGGTGAGTGGCCTCTATAATCCTATAGGGACAGAGGGGGGTTTTCCCTCGCTGCAGTTAATCTGCCTCTCTGAGAGGCGGTAGCTAGTTTGATGAAAGAATCCTTCAGATCTCAGGCTCCCAAGTCTACAAGATAAAAAAAGCTGCACTGCCTTTTCACAGCAAGCCTAATCCCATTTCGGAGGCACCGCCCACTGCCAACCACCAAGCCAAAAACAAGCCATACACTTCAATGACAAAGGCTATGTCTATCCCTCCACCCCACCCCGAAAGACAAACGTTTTGCCGTGGCAAACGCCAGTGTGAACAGCAGGCGCACTCTCCTGCCGAAAATGCGAATGCCGCTTGTTGGAGGTGGAAGTATTTTGTCAGCAAAAGAGCTGGAAAACACTGCCTGGTTTTTAGAGACACGGCTGTGTCGACACAGTCATGTTGCTAAAAGCTGGGTAGTGTAGACAAAGCAGAAAAGCAACAGGCTACTTAATTTAAATGAACGGGCAATTACATACACAAAGAAGCCAATATAGGCTTGCTAAAGCAGAAGCCCCACCCCCGCGAAAGCCCCAAAATAAGCAACAGGCTACTTCAAGAAATGAATAGGCAATTAAAGTAACAAAGAAGTGAATATAGATGTAAGCAGAGTCAGGATGAGCTCTACCCTGACATCTGGTGGTGAATTATGGCGAGTGTGGAAAAGAACTCCAGGGGCTGATCTTGTTTGCATAGGCACACCCACTCGCCTGGCATGAAACACAGCAACTGAAAGTGGTTACTTTGGCTGGTGTGGGATCCCCAGTTTCTCTATTATTGGGGCAGGAAGAATAAAGATTTGTTACCCTGATTCTGTGAATCAAGGCCAGTGGAACTGTTGTATGACAGAAGGACTGAGTGAGTCCTTCACCATTACCTAAGTAGCACTTGCTTGACAAGGGGCATGGGTTACAAAACCCAGTGAATTGAGAGAGGATAGGGACAGGTATTTGTACCTGATGGTATGGGCCCCCTCTGAGGGTTTCAAACACCGATTGCACCGCCTCCTCTCTCCACTGTTGAATGTCAGAGCTAACTTTGATTCCCTTAGGAGTCTAGTTACAGGCTGCTGAGCTGAATTCACTTTGGGCTAATGGTGCACCAGCACTGGGGCTCCCCTACTATACTATGAGCTGAAATTGCTAAGAGCTGAAATCACAAAAGAGCGGACGTTATTAAGAGCTGAGATCACTGAGTGCTGTGTTAACTAGTGGGGGAGCCTGAAGCTATATTGCTCAGCAGCTGGCGGAGCAATTTGTGGGGACGACTGGAGGAGCAACGAGCGGTGCGGAGCCTTGCGGGGCCGGTTGGAGCGGCCCAAGGAATGGCGAGCAGAGCTGTTTGTGGGGACGGCTGGAACAGCTCACAGGTCGGTGAGCGGAGCGGAGCGGAGCAGCTTGTAGAGCGGAGCAGTTCGTGGGATGGCAGGAAAGTGGACTGGCTCGTGGTAAAGGCTGCGGCGGAACCCCCACGGAGAAACAGACGGCTGGCCAGCCTCGGATCACGTAAGGTGCCCCTTAACACCCTGCGTGCCCCCCCCCCTTTTACTCTGGGGCTGCACTGACCAGGGACAAAGACTTTGGGGGTTGTTGGACTTTTGGGACTTTGGGTGGTTGCTGGACCCAAGAGACTTTGGGGGTGTTGGACTTTGGGGACTC
>NW_020694474.1:0-3610 GCF_002925995.2 Terrapene triunguis
TGGTGAGGCCTTGCCCACCTCCCCGGCAAGGGGCCCAGCAGTCCTGGCCACTCCCAGGACTAGAGTCCCTTGTATTCCAGTCACTGAGTTCATCCCTGGGGTTGAGATGTAGCCACCTCTGGGGTATTTATACAGGGCTCCTTTGCCCAGCACTGAAATGCAGCCACCTCTTGGGTGGGACGGAGCAGCTGTTTAACAGCCACACAGCACAGTAGATTAGGACGAGTGAAGAATCCCACATCTAGTTGCACTGCGCTGCACAGAGTGTGGGGAGCTGGGCCTGGCCCAGACACCAGGCTGCGCCGCACATGGGCTCCTTAGTGACAAGTGCTCAGGAGATTAGATTTACAACCCCCGAAATAGCACAAATTGAGCACTATGCTGGGGCTGGCACAGACTAGAAGGGGCGAGCGCCCCCTACTGGGTCCTCCCACCCCACTCACTGCAGCCCCTAGCACCACACTGGGGCCAGCAATGGCTGTGAGGGGAGAGCACCTCCTGCTGAGCCCGCAGCACAGCCTATGGAACTGGGCTTTCTCTGAACACCCTGTCATAACTATAAAGAGAAGGGTAACAGCCCTCCTGTGTACAATACTATAAAATCCCTCCTGGCCAGAGACTCCAAAATCCTTTCACCTGTAAAGGGTTAAGAAGCTCAGGTAACCTGGCTGACACCTGACCCAAAGGATCAATAAGGGGACAAGATACTTTCAAATCTTGGTGGGGAGAAGGCTTTTGTTTGTGCTCTTTGTTTTTGGTGGTTGTTCCCTCTTGGGACTGAGAGGGACCAGACATCAATCCAGGCTCTCCAAATCTTTCTGAACAAGTCTCTCATATTTCAAACTTGTAAGTAAACAGCCAGGCAAGGCGTGTTAGTTTTATCTTTGTTTTCTCAACTTGTAAATGTACCTTTTACTAGAGTGTTTACCTCTGTTTGCTGTAACTTTGAACCTAAGGCTAGAAGGGGTTCCTCTGGGCTCTTTAAATTTGATTACCCTGTAAAGTTATTTTCCATCCTGATTTTACAGAGATGATTTTTACCTTTTTCTTTAATTAAAGGCCTTCTTTTTAAGAACCTGATTGATTTTTCCTTGTTTTTAGATCCAAGGGGGTTGGATCTTGATCCACCAGGAGTTGGTGGGAGAAAGGAGGGGGGATGGTTAATTTCTCCTTGTTTTAAGATCCAAGGGGTTTGGATCTGTATTC
The DNA here is from genome assembly GCF_002925995.2 of Terrapene triunguis. NCBI lineage: Eukaryota > Metazoa > Chordata > Testudines > Emydidae > Terrapene > Terrapene triunguis. Next base: position 1,207 of record NW_020694474.1, read on the forward strand.
ACCAGGGAATTGGTGAAGAGTCTCTCAAGGCTACCCAGGGAAGGGAATTAGCACATTGGGAGTGGTGGCAGCGGACCAGATCTAAGCTGGTAGTTAAGCTTAGAAGTTTTCATGCAGGCCCCCACATCTGTACCCTAAAGTTCAGAGTGGGGAAGGAGCCTTGACACACCCCCCCTCCAAATCCTGAGCCAGCCTGGCCCTCATAAGCTCCATCCATGCATAGTAAGGGGATTGGCACATGGAATTGCAAGCCCAATAGCAAGGATTTCTGATGACTCTGTAAACTCAGGGGTGGGGTGGAGAATTGCTAATATAGTTCCTATTTTTAAGAAACGGAAAAAAACGTGGTCCAAGTATCTACAGGCCTTTTAATTTGACCTCAACTGTCTGCAAGGTCTTGGGACAAATTTTGAAAGAGAAAGTAATGAAGGACATAGAGGTGAATGGTAATTGGGATGAAATACAACCTGGTTTTACAAACGGTAGGTCCTGCCAGGCCAACCTGATCTGTTTCTCTGCGAAGATAACTGAGGTTTTAGACAAAGGAAATGCAGTAGATCTAATCCAGTGGTTCTCAAACTTTTTGTATTGGTGACCCCTTTCGAACACCAAGCCTCTGAGTGCGACCCCCCCCTTAAAAATTAAAAACACATTTTTGATATTTAACACTATCTTAAATACCAAATTTAAACCCTATTGCTTAAAATGAATTGACCTTTTCTCACTGCTTTTAAATTAAGACTAAAACACAGTGGGTGACGGGGCTCGGGGCTGACAACCCTGTGTGTGCTCCCGGCTGATAACCCTCAACATGGCCGGGCTCCGCCTGACAACCCCAGTACAGGGGTCGGGGCTCACATCGTCCTGGATGCCCCAGCTCAGGGCTCACAGCCCCGCTCCTGGTTGGGGTCAGGACTCACAACCCCACGTGGCAGTCGGACTCGGGGATGCAGCCCTGCTCCTGGCCAGGGTTGGGGTCTGGGCTTGCAGCCCCGTGTGGGGGTCGGAGTTGGGGCTCGCAGCCACGATTCCCTGTCAGGGTCGGGGCTCAGAGCCTGGCGCAGGGGTCGGGGCTCATAGCCCCGCAGCGCCACATGGGTCGGGGCTCACAGCCATGCGTCGCGGTCGGGGCTCACAGCCTGGCGCAGGGGTCGGGGCTCGCAACTTGCAGCCACGTGCTGGGGTCAGGGCTCTCAACCCCCCCCCATAACCAGGTTGCAACCCCCCGAGGGGTTGCAACCCCCAGCTTGAGAACCAATCATCTAATCTATCTGGATGTCAGTGAGGCATTTGATACAATTCCACATGGGAAATTATTAGTTCAATTGGAGAAGATGGGGTTTAATATGAGAATTGAAAGGTGGATAAGGAACTGGTGAAAAGGATCTGCAGAAAAGGACCTGGGGGTTACAGTGGATGAGAAGCTGGATATGAGTCAGCAGTGTGCCCGTGTTGCCAAAAAGGCTAACAGCATATTGGGCTGCATTAGTAGGAGCATTGCCCGCAGATCAAGGGAAGTGATTATTCCCCTCTATTCAGCACTGGTGAGGCCTCATCTGGAGTATTGCATCCAGTTTTGGGCCCCCACTACAGAAAGGACGTGGAAAAATTGGAAAGAGTCCAGCGGAGAGCAACAAAAATGATTAGGGAGCTGGGGCACATGATTTATGGGGAGAGGCTGAGGGAACTGTGGGTATTTAGTCTGCAGAAGAGTGAGGGGGGATTTGATAGCAGCCTTCAACTACCTGAAGGGGGGTTCCAAAAAAGATGGATCTAGACTGTTTCTCAGTGGTGGCAGATGACAGAACAAGAAGCAATGGTCTCAAGTTGCAGTGAGGGAGGTCTAGGTTGGATATTAGGAACCACTATTTCATTAGGAGGGTGGTGAAGCACTGGAATGGGTTACCAAGGGAGGTGGTGGAATCTCCACCCTTAGAGGTTTTTAGGGCCCAGCTTGACAAAGCCCTGGCTGGGATGATTTAGTTGGGGTTGGTCCTGCTTTGAGCAAGGGGTTGGACTAGATGACCCCCTAGGGTCTCTTCCAACCCTAATCTTCTATGATTCTATGAAAGGGGAGACTGCAACAGGTCATAATGAAAGGTGAACTCTCAGGCTAAAGCGAGGTTGCTAGCAAGTTCCTCAGGGATCAGTCTCAGGATCAATCTCATTTAACATTTTTATTACTGACCTTGGCACAAAAAGTGGGAGTGTACTAATAAAATTTACAGATGACACAAAGCTGGGAGGTATTGCCAATACCAAGAAGGACCAGAATATCACACAAGAAGAGCTGGATGACCTTGTAGGGTGACCAGATGTCCTGATTTTTATAGGGACAGTCCCAATTTTTGGGTCTCTCTCTTATACAGGCTCCTATTACCCCTCACCTCCTGTCCCGATTTTT
>NW_020694475.1:0-3193 GCF_002925995.2 Terrapene triunguis
AGAGAAGCCCAGAGGAGTGAAAACCCCCAACCTGGACGGAGCCACTGAAGGAGGAAGCCCAGAGCTCGGTGCCTGGTTCTGTGGCAGGAGTTGCAGGGGGTGGCGAGGGGAAGGAACAGAAGCTTTGAGCTCAGCTCCTGGGCAGGGGCGGCTCCAGGCACCAGCGCAGCAAGCGCGTGCCTGGGGCGGGAAGCCGTGGGGCGTGGCCTGTCGGGCGCTGAGAGGGCATGCCTGCAGGAGGGGTTCGCCAGTCCCACGCCTTTGGCGGGAATTCGGCGGCGGGTCCGACAGATCACCTGCAGAAATGCCGCAGAATCCGCGTGACCCCCTGACTTCCGTGCTTGGAGCAGCAAAAAACATAGAGCCGCCCCGGACAATTGAGCACGTACCAGCCTCATTTCTGTGCTGCTGCTAAAGGTGGGTCTGATCTCCCCACCAAGATCGGCCATGCAGGGGAAGGACAACTCCCGTCTCTCCCCACAACCAACAGAATAGCAGCTAGGCACCTAAGGCTCCCAGCAGCACAGGAGATCAGATTTCATGGGGGACAGCTGATTTCATGGTCCATGACATATTTTTCTCGGCCATGAGATTGGTAGGGCCCTAGGCATTTCTGTCCCCTCCATCTTCCATACTACTGCCGCCCTTGGGGTTTTCTCATTTCCCCTGTGCTTGGACAAACCTCAGGGCGTGTTTTTTTGTCTACCTTCACTGATGCTTTAGGGGCTGCTCTCGTCCCTCCACCTTCTTTTCCCTTTCTAGAGATAGAGACGGGTTGCGTGGCATGACCGGCACAGTCGCCGCACCGGTGGTCTTCTCCTTGTTTGCCCATCTCCGTGTGTCACAGGGTCGTAACAGGGACCCAGCCAGAGGATCGTTATAGGTCCACGACACCGTCCCCCACTGTGCTGTGGGATGACAATTCCACCCTTACCTATGTCCAGGTGGAGGTCAATCAGTTGTGCCACTCCTAGTTGGACGACATGTATGTGTTTTGTTTCTATCTTGCCAGGGTCCACTCCTCCAGCATTCAGCCGGCCCAGTTCTTGGCCCACCATTTAGTGGCCATGATGGCCTCTTTCATCTCAGAGCTCACTGGGGCTCTTCATCCTTCAGACCCTCCTTCGCATACTCCAGGAGGTGGGGGCCACCTTCTTGCCTACTGATCAGGTTTTGCTTGAACGGGTCCTACAAGAGGGTGTTTCCCACCCACCCCTCCCCCCAGGACCTCTGGAATTCTCAATTGGGCTCCTGAACCATGAGTCCCCCCAAACCCTTTCCTTTCACAACCCGTGCGGGCTGCACGCCCTGAAGCTGGTTCATTTCTGAATTACACCAAGGGAACAACTTTACATGCTCATGCTCCACACAGTTCACTTCCTCAGTTGCCCCGATACCAAGTGACGGGACCTAGTGCTCCTTTGGAAGGGTGAGGAAACCTGGTGGGCCAGAAATTACTCCACCATGGTCCCACAGCCCATTGGGGATATCGGTTGGTGGCTCCCTCATGGAGCCATGAGCACAGACATGTACATGGCACAGTTCACCCACATTCCAGATGCCTGCCCATATTGTGACATGAGGCAGACCCTGATGCACGCCTATCTAGAATGTGCAGGGTTGCAGCCCCTATTCCAACTCCTCAACAACTTCAACAGAGGTTCTGGCTGCACTTTTCCCCACACCATTTCATATATGCTCACTGCTTTAGCTCAACATACAGGATGTGGCCTGCAGGTCCCTTGTGTTACAGGTGAAATATATTCTAATATAAATCTGTAAACTTATTAATAAAACAAATAATCAAACCCATAAGAAAATAAGAAACATATAAGAAAAGTTAGGATCAGAGGGGTAGCCGTGTTAGTCTGGATCTGTAAAAAGTAACAGAGGGTCCTGTGGCACCTTTAAGACTAACAGATGTATTGGAGCATAAGCGTTTGTGGGTGAATGCCCAGCTCAGACTGCCCTTTCCCAGTACTGCTCTGTCCAAGGTACCCCTGTCTCTATCAGGCAGCTAGGTCCTTCTTGATCCACTGTTGGAGCAAGACTAACTTCCTTTTCCCCAGGAGCCCTTCTTATACTGGCCTTGCTGGGTCCTGATTGGCTCTCTTTGGCAGCCCTTTCCCAGGGCTGTTTTTAACCCCTTTCAAAACGGAGCGGGGTGATGGCCCTGCTACAAGAAGCAATATGATATTATCTCTCTTATTATCTATCCCTTTCCTAATAATTCCCAACATTCTGTTAGCTTTTCTGATTGCCACTGTACATTGCGCAGATGTTTTCAGAGAACTATCCACAGTGATTCCAAGATCTCTTTCTTGATGGATAACAGCTAATTTTGGCCCTATCATTTTGTGTATATATAGTTGGGATTATATTTAGCCATGTGCATTACTTTGCATTTATCAACACTGAATTTCATCTGCCATTGTGTTGCCCCATCAGCCAGTTTTGTGAGTTTCCTTTGTAGCTCTTCCCAGTCTGTTTTGGATTTAACAATCCTGATTAATTTTATATCATCTGCAAATTTTGCCACCTTACTCTTTACTCCTTTTTCTAGATCACTGATATATATGTTGAATAGCACTAGTCCCAGTATAGACCCCTGGGGGACAGCACTATTTAACTCTTTCCATTCTCACCAGGTATTCCTTCTCTTCTTTCCTATCTTACAACAGGGGTGCCTGGCAATGCTTCCAGGATCATCTAAGGAGCCTTAATTTAATTTAATGACTAGCCCTTTGTTAAGCTAATCACCCTTCCTCTGTTCATAAACAAACTTCCTGCCCCAAAGGCAGAAGCTGGGAGCATCTGTCTATAAATAGGTTAGTCACTGGAAATATCACCCCTAACAAGATCTTGCCCAGACAGAAGAAAGGAATAACTGCATTCTAGATAAAGCCAGTTTTCTCCAGCGTCTCAGCAGAGGGGCAGGCATAGAAGGAATGAAACCTCCCCAGAGGAGTGAAAAAAGAGATGTGGCTTAGGTCTAATCCTTTAAAAACACAGAAGAATGAGCCAGAAGAAGCTGGGCAGGAGAGAGGCACATATACAGCAGATTTGGTTTCAGGGGTATGGCTGCAGCAGAGTGACAGACTCAGCTGGAGGAAAAGCCAGGAGTTGCAGAACATGGACACTCTAGCTGGCTCTTACCAAATCCCAAAGAATGCTCCACGGCGGTGAGTATACT
>NW_020694476.1:0-2108 GCF_002925995.2 Terrapene triunguis
CTCTTAGCTCTGGCCCTCTGGGGAGGGGACTGTGCAGATAACCATCTTGGCTAACGCTGCACACTGATATGGCAGTGCAGCAAGCCCCTTTGCAGCAGGTGGCAACCAGAGCACCAGGCTTTCTATCGCCATGGGAAAGGTCTCAATCTCCGGCTATGTCTAAGCTGCAATCGTAGGTGTGATTGCAGCTTAGGTAGACACATGTATTAGCTTTAATCAAGCTAACATGGCTAAAAACAGCAGTGAAGACACCGTGGCATAGACCTCAGTGCAGGCTAACAATGCAAATATATACCCAGGGTCCCTGGGCAGTTTTCTTCAGCCTGCCCTGTAGCCCATGTTGCCACACGTTTACTGCTATTATTAGTGTGTTAACCAGATTAAAGTGACCATGGGTATGTTTGCACAAACTACAAATCACATATCCGATTGCAGTATATACATAGGGTGAGAGAGAAAATTCTCCTTTAATTCTCAGGGTGGGGCCACTGACACCTGGTAGCAGTATTCGTTTTATGTTCCTACAGACCCAGTGTGAATCTTAGAGCACTGACCACCTCTGTGCTTTGTGGGGAAACACAGAGAGGTATCCTCGGCTGTCACAAGTTACTAGCTGCAGAATATAACTGATAAAACACAGTTTTAACCCATCCCTCTGCTCCCACTCTGTGTTGTTAAATGCTAACTCAGCCCTGCAATGGATTCCTGGACTTGTTTTATGTACTGGGAGTGTTCGAGTGAGATGGCCCAAGATTACCTGATCCAGTGCGCTACTGCCCCATTTTGGTGCACCCCTGGGTAAGGTATCTCCCCGGACACGTGGGGAGCATTCAGTTGGTTTTCTGGAGACATCCAGCCAGGCTGGACACATTTAGTAAAACTGCTAGTTTTTCATTACAACACTGAGTTTCAGTGAATCAAGACAAGACACATGAGACACGACAATGCCCTTTATTTAGCAACACCTGGGTGAGTAATTCATATAGCCCATTGCACCCTCTATAGACTGCACTCGAGACACGCTGTGGCTGCTAAGATACGCCAGTGAAAGTCCCACTCGTGCGCTAGGCGAATGCACTGTCAAATGCTGCATCTTTGGTTTCTTTTGCAGGGAAGCATTTTCCATTAGCCTTGCAGGCAAAACCTGGCATAGCAAGCAAAAGTTATCCGGCATGGGGAAAACCGAGCAGAGCTTTCTCATCCTGTCCACATCTGTGCAGCATCGCTACATGTATGTGCGTTTGTCCTGGGGGAGTTGGGAGTTTGGATGGACAGACTCTTGGAGTTCTTTATTTTTCTGCCCATCCTCTTCCTCCTCCTCCCATCCTGTCCAAGCGTTACCTGCATCATCCTTTCAGTTCTCTTGTACTGGAAATGGAAGAGGAACACAGATTAGAAAGCAGGTGAGAGATGAGAAATGGAGACAGTTGCTGACAACCTCCCATACGGATGGCAGGCTCATTACACGTCCATTTAGCTTCAGCATTTATCCTCTCCCTTAGGAAGCAGCAAAGTTTGCCCTGGAACCGTATTCCAGTTCCCCAGGGCTCTTTTCCCTCTTGTTTCCCTAGATCTGTAGCCCAGCACGGTGGAGTATCTCCCAGTGGGGGTTAATTCTGTCATGTGAACGCTCATGAGATCACCTGTGAGTGGGAGGTGCTGGTGTTGGTTCAGGTTTTGGCTCCCCTCCCTCGTGGCTCTGCTCCTCTGACGGCTGGCGATGGTAAAGATCAGTACGGCTGTCGGGAATTTAGCAACCAGGAGTACCGTAATGATGCAGATGAATGCATTGAAATGGGCCTCAGGAAGGCTGTTATGGGAAACCACACATACAACAGTTTAGCTTTAATTAGGAAAGGAAGTTTTCCACCTTTTAATGGGAATCTTGTATTTTGGTAACATAGAAAGCCAAAGACAATCACTGTCTCTATCTAATGTTCTCCCTGCCCACACATGCTGGGGCTCATGGGAGGCTGCGAAGATTACAGTTGTCCTAAACAATAACTTTAATTTGAAGGCAAGGGCAGCCGATGGAAACGAATCACTCCTATGGAGTGGAAAGAACAGACAGCTCACTAAGGGCCTGCTCCAGCTCCTATTACAGCCAG
>NW_020694477.1:0-1514 GCF_002925995.2 Terrapene triunguis
GGTCTCATCTCACTTGGGGTCTCTGCAGTGCCTGGCAAGAGAGCTAAGTTCCCTCTAAGCCGCGTGGCCGGGCAACGCTCAGGGCTGCGGCAGGGAGAGATGCCTCTCCCTCAGCCCTGGACCTGCCATGGCGGGGAAAGACACTCTCCCCTAGCCCCGTAGCTGCTGCAGCCAGGCACAGGTGCCTCTCCCCAATCCTGGATCTGCCACAGCAGGGATAGGTGGGGAGAGACGCTCTCCCCCAGCCCCGGAGCTGCCAAGGCCGGGGAGAAGTGCCCCTCCCTAGCCCCGGAGCTGCTGCAGTGGGAAGAGGCGCCTCTCCCCCCTCCCCCCCCAACTCAGATGCTGCTGCGGGGAGAGAGGGCTGGGAGAGTCTGCACCCCCAGCCGGAGCCCTCACACCCCCCTGCTACCCCAGCCCTTCGTCCCCTCCCACACACTGAACTCCTCGGCCCTTCCCCCGCCACACATCACTTCCATATTGAGGCACATAACAAAATTCATTCCACACATGCATGGGGAAAATGAGAGGGAATATTGAGAGAGGGTCTGTGATATCAGTCGGGATCTCTGCCGTGTGTGGCACAATTGGGACCCTGAGCTTGGACCCTGCACCAGGCTGAATGAGGGCCCCAAACTTGGCCAAGGTCTGTGCAGCACCCAGCACACCGGGGGCCCTGAGCTCAGTCCAGGTCAGAGCCATGTTCAGTACGATAGGAGCCCTGACCTCAGTCATGGTTTGTGCAACATTTGTCACAACGGGGATCCAGCTCTTGGTCAGACTCAGACTCATAGACTTAAAGGTCAGAAGGGACCATTATGGTCATCTAGTCTGACCTCCCGCATGATGCAGGCCACAAAAGCTGACCCACCCACTTTCCCTTAGCTCAGCTGTTGAAGTCTCCAGATTGTGATTTAAAGACTTCAAGTCGCAGAGAATCCTCCAGCTTGCGACCCCTGCCCAATGCTGCGGAGGAAGGCGAAAAACCTCCAGGGCCTCTGCCAATCTACTCAGGGTCTGGGCAGAGCCTTCCACAATGCAAGGCCTGATCTCTGTTGAGGTCTCTGCCATCTCCAGCACATCAGGGGCCCTGATCTCTGTCTGGGTTTGTACAGGGAGGGATGGGGGGGTGGAGATACTGGGCCTGATCTGGGGGAGGGGGTGGGATTCTAGGCATCAGATTGGGGAGGTCTGGGAGCGGAGGTAACCCTGGAACCTCCAACACGGAGAAAGAGTCAGGCAACAGGTTCCCTCCAAAAAAGTAGAAGAGGCTGCAATTAAAACCCATGAGGAGCACCTTCAAACCAGTGAGGATTTTTTTAAATCAGAGCTGGATAATAATACAGGAAATGGTAACATCTGATGTTTGAAATCGATATTTAGTAATAAAAAGAAAAGGCTGCAAACAGGGCTGGTGCAAGGATATTTTGCACCCTAGGCTAAAATTCCCCCTTGCACCTCCCCATGCCCCTCCCCCCAGAGTATTGCTTATTATAAATTTACAAAAATGAATA
>NW_020694478.1:0-5990 GCF_002925995.2 Terrapene triunguis
GGGGCGGGGGGCGGGGCCGTTAACGGTCATAACGGGGGCCGGGGGGGAGGGGACGCGGGGCCGTTAACGGATATAACGGGCGGGGGCCGGGGGGACACACGCGGTACCGGGGGGGCGGGGCAGGCTCCGCGAGGGGGTCCCCGCCCTCACCCGCTGTCGGTCCTCGGGCCCGGCTCTGCCCGCGCGCGCAGGGTTAGGGGCGGGGAAATGCTCGTGTCGTCACACCGGAAGCTGCGGGACCGCCGGGGAGGTTCCGGTTCTGACCGTCTCCCTAACAACGCTGCTGAGCCCTAGAACCCCGGGAGCAACTGCCGCCTCCCCCCCCCCTCCGCCGCCACGGGGCCCCGCCCCCTGCTCGGCTCCTTTCCCCGTGACCCCGCCCCCTGCTCCGCCCCTGCCTCCAAGGCCCCACCCTCTGCTCTTTTTTCCTCCAAGTCCCCGCCCCTGCTCCTTCTCTTCCCCCATGGCCCCGCCCCGGCACCTCCCCTTTCCCCAAAGCCCCGCCCCTGCGCCTCCCCTTTCCCCATGACCCCGCCCCTTTCAACTTGGCCCCGCCCCGCTCCTCCCCTTTCCCCAAACCCCGGTCCCTGCTCCCCACTTTCCCGTAGGCCCCGCCCCCTGCCCCTTTCCCATGGTGTCACCCCCTGCTCCCCACTTTCCCATGGTGTCACCCCCTGCTCCTCCCCTTTCCACATGGTGTCACCCCCTGCCCACCCCTTTCCACATGGCCCCGCCCCTCCTCCCCCCCTTTCCCCATGGCCCTGCCCCTGCTCCCCCCTTTCCCCAAAGCCCCGTCCCTGCTCCCCAAACATGCCCACTTTATTTCTGTAGTCTACACTACCATGGTAAGTCGATCCAAGTTACGCTACTCCAGCTGCATGAACATAGCAACGTAGCTTAGGTCAACTTACTGCAGTGTCTACACCACGTTGCATCGACAGGAGATGCTCTCCCGTCGATTTACCTTAATCCTCTCATTCCGGTGGAGTACCGGAATCGACCAGAGAGCACTCTGTGGTCAATTTAGCGGGTCTTCACTCGACCAGCTACATCGACCCCCACTGCATCAATCGCAGCAGCATCAATCCTTGATAAGTGTAGCCATAGACTAAGTTAAGAATGAGACACAGACCTGAATCAGAATCTCTGATTTTATTTCTGTTCAAAAATTGTTATTTTTCTACAGCTATCTTACATTCAACACCGATTTCATTTTATACTCATTTGCAGCACCTACAAAGGGTTAGTTCAACAAAACCACCACTTCTGTTTCCTCCACCTCTGCATAGTTACACAACATTTCACAAATCAAAATATTAGCTAGGAGATATATTCAGGAGTGATCTCCGGTAGGACTTGGGTCATAACTTCGTAAGCATTTTGCAAAGTTCCCAGTCACATACTGTAGAACTTTCTTCCTGGATCATCTAAGACAGGGGTCCCCAATGCGGTGCCCACGGGCACCATGGCGCCCGCCGAGGCATCTACGTGCGCCCGCCTACTGGCCACCGGACAAGCAGCCACCGAAATGCTGCCGAAAAGCGGCAAAGTCAAGAAGAGCCGCCACCGAAATGCCGCCGATTTTTGGCAGCATTTTGGCAGCGACGCCTCTTGATGACGCTGCTTGTCAGCGGTATTTTGGCAGCGACGCTTCTTGGCGTTGCCGTTTCTCGGCGGCATTTGGGTGGCTGCTTGTCCAGCACCCGTGCTCCTCGGCGGCTAGTCGTCCGGCGCCCGCCCCACGGAAAGGTTGGGGACCACTGATCTAAGACAATATGGACCTAAAGAATTGAACAAAACTATGATCAGTAAGTTGCACAATCTGGGGTGGGCAGTCGTTCACCATTTCATAGTGGGGATTTAAAAACACCTCTGTTCCCTTGGTAGCATGTCCAATGACTTAGAGTATTCTCCCCTGTTGACTGAAGTGCATTACAAATTTCTCCATGTCATCATGAAAGGGTGGGAGGAAAGCAAAAATAAAATAAGAAGTGACTATTTTTAACAGATAGTTATTTGTCCCAAAGTCCCCAATAAATCTGAGCTACATTCTGTCAAACAAAACTAATATCCAGGTACGTAACCAAACAGCCTTCAGGAAAGAGGAAGACCCACATCACTGAGCGGTATAAGACACTTTCAGTTTCATATCAAGTAAAATTCCAGAGCAGATTACAGCTCATGACTCAGAATCAGGACAGCAGATTCACATCCTGTTCTCTGATATCATACCTGGGAAAAAACAGCCAATCTTCCCATTTCAGCAGGAGAAAGCCCAGAAGTTGCTTTGCCAAAAGATGGAAACTGGGATTTAAACTCAGAATGATCACACTGTGTCTGGGATCCATCCAAATTCCCATGGTGGTCCATGACACTATCTCCATGAGCCCCAATGAGTCTGATTTAGGATCAAAGAGTGATCTCAGGCAAACAGAGCTGAGAACACTGCATCATGTGCCACTTCGGGAGAGGGAGGGTGTGATCCTGGCAAGCCAGTGGCCAGTTCTTGTCCAGGCTGCAGGCATTAGCTAAGAACTCACAAATGCATAGCTGGAGACCAGACCAGTTCACCTGTCTGTTAGTTTTGCTCAAAACAGGTATTGGTTTTATAAGAAGGTGTTTAGTGTTCAGACCCTATGAAATGCTTCAGAGGGTCCTGTGGCACCTTTAAGACTAAGAGAAGTATTGGAGCATAAGCTTTCGTGGGTGAATGCCCACTTCATCAGACGTCAGGAGAGAAACATTAGCAAGTGTGAAATACTGGTTTGCCACAGGATGTGTTAGTGCCTGTCCAACAAAAGGATCATAGAACCATAGGGTTAGAAGGGAACCGCAAGGATCATCTAGTCTGACCCTCTGCCAAAATGCAGGCTGTGTTGGGGGGAGGGTTAGCTCAGTGGTTTGAGCATTGGCTTGCTAAACCCCAGAGTTGTGAGTTCAATCCTTGAGGGGGCCACTTAGGGATCTGGGGTGAAATCAGGTCCCTTCCAGTTCTAGGAGATAGGATTAATTAAATTTAAACCATCCAAGACAGATGGCTCTCCAGCCTCCTTTTGAAAACTTCCAGTGAAGAAGCTTCCACAACTTCCCTAGGCAGTCCATTCCATTTTCCTACTGTTCTTACAGTTAGGAAGTTTTTTCTGAGATTTAATCTAAATCTCCTATGCTGTAGTTTGAACCTAATGACTCTTCTCCTGCCCTCTGGGGCCAGAGAGAACTTTTCTCCATCTTTGTTATAGCAGCCTTTCAAGTATCTGAAGACCACTATCACGTCCCCCTTTAATCTCCTGGGTCTGCCCTGAAAGACACTTTGAACAGACAGATCACTACACCTCTGTGACCCTTAGGATTTAGATGGTAACTCATTTGTGTGTCTACGTTTGCTTGCTTTAACCAGTAAGTAACTCTCTTGTTCTTTTTTCCTAGTTAATAAATCTTTAGATAGTTTATTACAGGACTGGCTACAAGCATTGTCTTTGGTGTAGGATTTAGAATACCAATTGATCTGGGGTAAACGATTGGTCTCTTCGTACTGGAAGGGACCTGAGTGCATAGGTGCTGACTCCGTGGGAGCTCCAGGGCTGGAACACCCATGGAAAAAAATTAGTTGATGCTCAGCACCCACTGGCAGCCAGCTCCCCCTCTCCCCCCAGCACTTCCCATCCACTGGTGGCTCTGCCAATCAACTCCTCCCCCTCTCTCTAAGAGCCTCCTGCCCACCACGACCAGCTGTTCCGTGGTGTGCAGGAGGCGCTGGAGGGAGAGGGGGAGGAGCAGGGCCAAGGTGTGCTCAAGGGAGGGGGTGGAACTGGGCAGAAAGAGGCAGGACAGGGGTAGAGGGGGGGGCGGGAAAAGGCAGGGCGGGAGCGGGGCCTGGGGTGGAGCAGGGGTGGGATGAGGCAGGATGGGGGTAGAGGCCTGGGGGAAGGGGTCAGGTGGGGGCAGGGCCTGAGGCAGAGCCGGTGCCTGTGCCTGATTGCAGTGTGATTTTTGGTGTAAGTGACCATTTATCACTAAGTCCAGTTTGTCTGGATGGCAAGAGAGACTGGAGAGTCTAAGGGGCCTGTCTGTGACTCCGTGGTAAGACTGTTATAGTGATCCAGGAATTCATATTTGTTATTGGTTTGGTGAAGTCTAATTGTAGAACACAGACCAGTTTAGCATTTCTGGCCCTTTTTTGACAGTCTGCCCTGAGGTAGGCACTCATGTTGGTGAGCCGTTCTAGACAGCATGACAGAGGGCTGAATGGGGAAGAAGATAAAAGTTTGCAGGGCTCAGGCAGAGAGTAACAGTGATGGGATGATGGGGGAAGAGGGAATCTCTCCGACTCATCCTATCTCCTTCAGGCATCACAGAAGCTGAACAGATACTTTTCCCCCTGCCCCTGCTCCATGTGATAATTAATTCCATTTTAAATTAGAAGAAGGGTACCAAAAATAATTGGTGTTCATCCCAACTCTGAGCAACGTCAGAACACTTGTAAATACGACAATCGGGTCTCAGTGGCTCTAACAATTGCTTTGTTGTGATGCTCCAGGGTTGTTTAGATCAGGAAGAGTGTGGGAGGTGAGGTCAGGTCGTGAGGAAACATGTTAGATAATCCCAGCCTCTGTACACGGCAATGTCTTTACTGCAAGTATAGTTGCGTTTTTACATCAGGACAGCTACCTCCAGCTGGCTAACCCCATGAAAATCGTAGTGGAGATGAGACCCTAGTATATTTTCCCTCAATGTAATTAGCTGAGGTCACCCTTCTGTTCCCCACCTGTGTCTGAAGGACATTCCTGGAAGGAGAGATGCACACTCCCATTATTCATAGGAAAATGGAGTAGATAGAAAAGACAACAGGATTCTCCCAAAAGAAGAGTGAACTGCAAAAGTCAGAGGTGGACAACTCACCTGGGGGAGCTGAATGACCACAGTGAAGCCAAAGGTACAAAATAGCCTTAAAAGTCACTCTGTGGGAATTAGCACAAGTATTACAGGGGGAAAAGAAAATGTTTAACAACCCTAGACAAGGTCTTCATGGTGCTTATTTCCCTTGCAGATTCGCTGATGGTAAATAAAGTGTGAGCTCTGATGGAAGCTTTTCCCACACTCCCAGCATTCATAGGGTTTCACACCCATGTGGATTCTCTGATGTATGATAAGGGCTGAGTTACGTGTGAAGTTTTTCCCACACTCACAGCATTCATTTTCCCACACTCACAGCATTCTTGCATCTGAAGAAGTGAGGTTCTTACCCACGAAAGCTTATGCTCCCAATACTTCTGTTAGTCTTAAAGGTGCCACAGGACCCTCTGTTGCTTTTTACAGCATTCATAGGGTTGATCTCTTTTGTGGATTCTCTGATGTCTAATAAGGGCTGATCGATCAGTGAAGCTTTTCCCACACTCACAGCTTTCATGGAATCTCTCCCCCATGTGGATCCTCTGATGTGCAATAAGAACTGAGCTCTTAGTGAAGCTTTTCCTGCACTCGCTGCATTTATAGGGTCTTTCTCCTGTGTGGATTCTTTCATGTATAATAAGGTCAGAGCTCTGAGTGAAGCTTTTCCCACACTCACAGCATTCATAGGGTCTCTCCCCCATGTGGATTCTCTGATGCGCAATAAGGACTGATCTCTTCGTGAAGCTTTTCCCACAGTCACTGCATTTATAGGGTCTTTCTCCTGTGTGGATTCTCTTATGTATAAGAAGGTCTGAGCTCTGAGTGAAGCTTTTCCCACACTCACAGCATTCATAGGGTCTCTCCCCCGTGTGGATTCTCTGATGCTTAATAAGGGCTGAGCTGTTAGTGAAGATTTTCCTGCACTCACTGCATTTATAGGGCCTCTCTCCTGTGTGAATTCTCTGATGTGTAATAAGGGCTGAGCTGTTAGTGAAGTTTTTTCCACACTCACAGCATTTGTAGGGTCTCTCCCCCGTGTGGATTCTCTGATGGTGAATAAGGGTTGATCTCTGAGTGAAGCTTTTCCCACACTCACAGCA
>NW_020694479.1:0-4308 GCF_002925995.2 Terrapene triunguis
GCCCACAGTCCAAGCAGCTCATCTTTCCTGACCTCTGGGGGTGTCAGCTGCCTGGCTGTGGCCTTCTGATGGGGTTTACAAACCCTGCCCAAGCTCTGAAGCGGGGAAGGGCTGCAGCAGTAGTGGCCCGGGCAGCCCAGGCACCGCTGAGCTTGCTTCTGGGGAGATGCCCAGCACAATGGGAGCTTCAGCAACCCCAGGCGAGGGGGCAAAGAGAGAGGCCATTATCTGGAGGAGCACGGCTCTGCAGCAGCAGCAGAGGGCACTTCTCCTGAGAACATCCAGCTGGGAGTCTCCCAGAGACACCCCCAAGAGGGAGGGAGAACCACGGGCAAAGGGGTACAAGAGGGTGCAGTCATCTGCCCTGCACTGGAGTTTTGAAGCAAAGACTTTGTCAGCTCCAAGCACACCCCGAACTGAGAGGCAGGGTGGGAGGCAGGGACCCAGGAGAAGCTGAGCAAGGGGCTGGCCAAACCTAGGCTGTCTCATGCTGCTGCACTCTCAGGTCCTGGGCTAGGACCTAGTGGAGAGGG
This sequence comes from Terrapene triunguis, assembly GCF_002925995.2. Taxonomy (NCBI): domain Eukaryota; kingdom Metazoa; phylum Chordata; order Testudines; family Emydidae; genus Terrapene; species Terrapene triunguis. The sequence goes on from NW_020694479.1 coordinate 534, forward strand.
AGGGCCCAGGTCCCCTCCCCACCCAAGAGTTACGACTTCTGGCCCCAAGGAGCAGGGCCGGTGCACCCCATTAGGCGACCTAGGCGGTTGCCTAGGGCACTAGCATTTGGGGGGTGGCATTTCGAGTCCTTCGGCGGCGGCTGGATCTTCGGCCGCCCCGGTTGTCGTCGGCATTTAGGCGGAGGGAGCTCGGGCAGGGGGGCGCGGGGAAGGCCGTTTGCAGCAAGTAGGGGGGGCGGCACACAGGGGAACTCTCCGTCCCAGCTCACCTCTGCTCCGCCTCCTCCCCTGAGCACACCGCCCTGCTCTGCTTCTCTCCCTCACAGGCTTGCGGCACCAAACAGCTGATTGGCACCGCAAGCCTGGGAGGTGGGAGAAGTGGAGCGGCGACGGCGTGCTCGGGGAGGAGGCGGAGCAGAGGTGAGCTGGGGCGGAGAGCTGCCGCACGGCTCCCCAGGCCGGGGGGAGCTACAGCGGGGGGGGGCGCCTTAGGGCAGAGGGGAAGCGGAGAGCTGCCACAGGGCTCGGGGGGTGGGAGGGCGCAAGGTGGAAGTCTCGCCTAGGGCCCAAAACGTCCTTGCACCCACCCGGCCAAGGAGGCCAGTTCAGCTGGGATCTCATCCAGCGGGCTGGGATTCCCTGAACTGACAGAAAGATGGGAGCAGAGGCCCAAACCACGAGGCCAGCTGACCCCCCAAACAGCCCTTATATAGGCTTTTACATTGTGCTTCAAACAGGACCTTTATTGAAAATGCATTTACTGTTGCTGTTTAAAAATAACATTAGTTGTGATGACACTATGGAAATCCTCGATGTTAATTCCAGTAAATGCCATCTCCCCAGCGTGGACATCGCTTTCCAAACAGCTCACCAGGTGTAAAACACACCTTCTCACCAGGGCTGGAACAGTTTTTCACTCATGCTTTATACTAAGGTTCCATTTAGAAGCTGTTTATAAACTGATGACTAGATGTCATCAGCATGTTACATGTATGAGCAGTATATGTCAGAGATGGTTATACGCTCACTAGAAGTTGCTTAAGGTGGATGTGAACTACCTATTGACCTGCTGGACTCAATTTAATTACCCTCTATAGCAATTTAATTACCCTCTATTAAAACACCTCTTACTCATTTATTATAAACTAGTTGTAAATTGAACCTACATGTACAGAGTGACCGATTTCTAATGAGAGTTTTGTTGAAAAGCCTCTGAGCTGAGACCAAGCATGCAAACAGAGCTAGCTCTTCCATAGCAGCAAGGGATAAAGAGAGAATCCAGAGTCTCTGAACCAAACGCTAGAAAAGAGCGGAGTCAAAGGAGGCGCTTTGGAGGATTTCTTTTGACATTGTCCCTAAGGCAGCACATTCCCCCAGCAGCGCAAGGACTAGGCAGAGGCAGGAACTGGCCTTTCCTCTCTCTGCTCCTCACCTTGTCCCAGGAAAGTGAATTCTCAAGTAAAACAAACTTTAAGATTCAGGAGTTAAATGTATCAAGTACCGTCAATTGCTTTTGGTTAGGAAATCAAACCACTCTTTTAGGAGAAAACAGTCATTAAAACCAACCAACCTGCAGCACAACCCCCTCTAGTGTAGTATACTGGTATAAATATGCTTATACTGATATGCCTTCTTCCGGTAGGGACCGGGAATAAACTATACCAGTATAAGGCCTCTTTATACCAGTGTAACTGCATCCACACTTGTAGCAGTGTAACTATATCAGTTAACAATCACGCTCCTGACACAGTTCTACTGACACAAGCACTGTGTGTAGACCAGGCCTCATACCATCATTTAGATGTACATTCCTGGAAAAAGAAGTTCTTATTAACCATAATACATTTATTTCTGTTTCTTTTTTAGGACTACATACCCCAAAATTTGGTGAGTTGAAGTCCTCCTCTCCTCCCCACACATCACATGTAGCCTGTCATACAAAGCTGTGTCCTGGCAGGAGTTTTTCATTTAACTGCTCATACTGCTAATTACGCCTGTCAGCCTGCCGAGGCCCAGAGGGAACGAACACCTGTAGACTGACTAGCACATGTCTAAACACCACTGTCTTTGTTTAGGTTTTGCCTTTGTTTATGCACGACAACTGTATCGCTTTAGCTGTGCCAACATAGTTAAGGTGGTACAACCGTTCCTAGTGTGCAGGTGGCTATGCCTGTACCTATATAAAGGTGTTTTTCTTGGTTCTGGAAGCCAGATAAGGTGTCCCAATATAAGACACCTTCATACCAGTATAACTGTTTCCAAATTAGGGGTTGTACCATGTAACTGTATTGGTAAAAAAATCACACCCTTATCCAAAGTAGTGATACCAGGCCTTATTCCCGTAAAGGAAGGGGAATAAGCTAGACAGTGCACCTTTATAATAGTATAACTGCATCCACACTAAGCATTGTATGGATTTAGCTGTTTCAGTAGAAAACTGCACCTCTGAATCAAAGGAGAGAAATCAGTACAAAAACTGTCTAGACCAGGCTTTAAAAACACGTGTTAAATAAAAGGTGGCCCCTTATGTGGGCTTTAAAAACACGTGTTAAATAAAAGGTGGCCCCTTATGGCCTCAGCATCTATAAATCTTGGTTGGGACCTCAAAGTGCTACCATAATACATGTAATAATAACACTGCTCTACAGCCAAAATGCTTCTGAAATAAATGTAGTCAAACTTTACTAATTCTGTTTTACTGCCCTCAGGTGGGCTTTAAACAGGGGAAATTGCACTATTGTATAGTAAGCAGGACTGTGGGTGTTTTCCAGCAATGTGTCTGTCAAGGCTGGATCCCCACTTTGAACTTTAGGGTATAAATGTAGGGGCCTGCATGAAAACCTCTAAGCCTAACTACCAGCTTAGCTTTGGTCCGCTGCCACCATCACAAGAATTCCCTCCCTGGGAAGCCTTGAGAAACCTTTCACCAATTCCCTGGTGAACACAGATCCAAACCCCCTTGGATCTTAAAACAAGGAGAAATTAACCATCCCCCCTCCTTCCTCCCACCCTCCTTTCACCAACTCCTGGTGAATACAGATCCAAACCCCCTTGGATCTTAAAACAAGGAGAAATCAATCTGGTTCTTAAAAAAGAAGGCTTTTAATTAAAGAAAAAGGTAAAAATCATCTCTGTAAAATCAGTATGGAAAATAGCTTTACAGGGTAATCAAACTTAAAGAGCTCAGAGGACCCCCCTCTGTCTTAGGTTTAAAGTACAGCAAACAAAGATACACACTCTGGTAAAAAGGTACATTTACAAGTTGAGAAAACAAAGTAAATCTAAGACGCCTTGCCTGTCTTTTTACTTACAAGTTTGAAATAGGAGAGACTTGTTTAGAAAGATGGGGAGAACCTGGATTGATGTCTGGTCCCTCTCAGTCCCAAGAGCGAACCACCCCTTAAAACAAAGAGCACACACAAAAGCCTTTCCCCCCCCAAGATTTGAAAGTATCTTGCCCCCTTATTGGTCCTTCGGGTCAGGTGTCAGCCAGGTTACCCGAGCCTCTTAACCCTTTACAGGTAAAAGGATTTGGAGTCTCTGTACACAGAGAGCTGTTACCCTTCCCTTTATAGTTATGACAGTGTCTTTTGGTTTTCATTATTCACCCTCTCTCATAGCCTTGAGACAGAAGCAGTTGATGACCCTAGGCTCCTCAGAGAGTCACAAACCCCTCTCCTGTTTTTGCTGGGAGTGTGAATTGTATCTAATGCTGGAAGAGCTGTACGGCATGGTTAGCTGATGGCCTCCTTTCACACTATGCCCTTAGCAGCAC
>NW_020694480.1:0-48166 GCF_002925995.2 Terrapene triunguis
ATCAGCAGGTGACAGTGCAGGGCCATTGGGGCGGAGCAATAGAGTGAAAGGTGGCACAACAAACAACAGCAGCCAGAGCACTGGACTATGTTTTAGTGACTTTTCTCCAGAAGCTAGATTTGTGACTGGGAAACTTATATAAATATATGTTTCCTAGTAGGCCAAGATTTTTAAAATGCATTATTTGCCAAGATCATTATCTCACATCATCGCTATCTCAAGAGGTCATTATCTTGGGGAGTTTCTGTACTAAACTTTTTTATTATTATAATTATTTTTTATGTAAGAATGGCTATATTGGGTCAGATCAATGGTCCATCTAACCCAGTATCCTGTCTTCCGACAGTGACTATTCCAGGTGCTTCAGAGGGAATGAACAGAACAGGGAATCATCAATTGATCCATCCCCTGTTGTCCACTCCCAGCTTCTGGCAAACAGAGGCTAGGGACATTCAGAGCATGGGGTTGCATCCCTGACCATCCTGGCTAATATCCTCCGTGAATTTATCTAGCTCTTTTTTGAACCCTGTTATAATTTTGGCCTTCACAACATCCCTGGCAAAAAGTTCCACAGGTGACTGCATTGTGTGAACAAATACTTCCTTTTGTTTGTTTTAAACTTATTGCCTAGAAATTTCATTGGGTGACCCCTGGTTCTTGTTTTAAGTGAAGGGCTATATAACACTTTTTTATTCATTTTCTCCACACCAATCACGATTTTATAAGACTATCATATCCACTCTTATTCATCCCTTTTCAAAGCTGAAAAGGTCCAGTCTTTTTAATCTGTCCCCATATGAAATCTGTTCCATACCCGTAATCATTTTTGTTTCCCTTCTCTGTACCTTTTCCAATTCCATAATATCTTTTTTGAGATGGGGTGACCAGAACTGCATGCAGTATTCAAGATATGGGCATGTCATGGATTTATATAGTAGAAGTGGAGGAGCTTGGTTTGCCAGACTGATCAGCTAAGCCAATACTGACAACCTATATGAAACAGCTGCAAAACACCACGCCTCTGGACTGCATCAACATGCAGACAGCCTTATAAGCCAGTCACGTCAAAGGCAATTTTAGATTAACTTAATGAGGCTGTTAAGAATGCTGGAGACACAACTCAGTTTATGTGAACCAACATGGCTATTGCATCATACTTTCTATTTAAGCAAGATGTACCACCGGGGCGGTGCAACCAGTAGGTGACCTAGGTGGTCGCCTAGGGCACCGAGCTGGGGGGGGAGGGGGGGAGGGCAGCATTTTCGCACCCTTGGCGGCAATTCGGTGGCAACCCCTCCGCTTCGTGGTGGTATTTCGGCAGCGACTGCTTCTCTTCTCTTTCGTCATTGGCGGCATTTCGGCAGTAGCCCCTCCATCTGCAGCGTTAGGTATTCTTTTTTCTTTTTTCTGCCATCTAGGGTGGCAGAAAAGCTTGAGACGGTGGTGGATACCACACACTACAAACTAAAGGCCTATGTTAAGTGCATTGTCACTTGTTCAGAACCAGTGTCCACTTCAGGATTAACAAGACTGGCAAATGCTCACTATTTTTCCGCAAAAAACTCAGCTGACTCCCTTGAAACATGCGGTGCAACAGTGAAAGACTCAGCAGTTGAAAAAGTGAAGAACTCTCTCACCACATTCAAAAAATGTGCATATGTAGTAGTAGGATTTATAAGCATAACACACACATGGCTGATGAATGCACCAATGCAAATAGGCATCAAATATTAAGTCATTGCATATGTTATCTTGATGTCTGTGGTAGGCCCGTAGATGCATTTCTAGATGTTCAGGTTATAGAAGACACATCTGTGACATATTAGAAGAGTTAAATGCTTGTCAATTGGACCCCAAACAGATGGCTGCTTTTGCATTTGATGGAGCCACAAACTTCTCTGGAAGACATGGTGGAGCACAAGCTTTGCTCAGAGAAAAGTGTAACCCTAATCTCTCCTATACACACTGCAGAGGCCATCTACTCCAACTAGCGCTAGTACGAGCTGCAGAATCTTCAAAAGACATTAAAAAGCCACAAATGTAATGGCTTTTTTATACTCTTTTTTCAGCAAGAGTTCAAAAGGACTGAACATTTTGGAAACAAACAGAAGATACCCTGGGATTGAAGTTCAAATGAGTCCAACCTGGGAAAACCTGCTGGCTTTCTCATGAGTGATTCTTGGCAGTTGGCTTAAAATTACTGCAACCGTTATTATTGGCTTTGGAAAGTATCTACCAAGATAGGACAGATCTAAGTAGTGAGGCTGGTGGACTACTTTTGTTACTGAGTTCAGAGAAGACTATCACCATTCTCTTTCTTGTAAGTCTACTGTTGAAATCACTTGCGCCATTAAACAGTGTCATCCAGGCATCTGCTACAACAGTAGTAGATCTTTGTTCAGCAATAGAAGCTACCCTTGGATCAATCAGAGATATCCATTGAAAATGTACTGGAAGAAGCAAAACTTCAGTTCAGAAGTTGACTAAGGAAGATACTTATATTGATTCCATAAGTGAAGAGGACAAGAAGCGTTTGTTAAGCCAGCTGAAAAAGTACACAGACTTACAGGTCTACAATAGACATTTCTGGATTCTGTCAACCTCCATGTAGCTTTTATAGATGCCTGTTTTATAAAACACCTACAATTGAGTGGAGTGAGGCACTACCAGCAATGGGGCTGCTATGTGATCAGGACAGAATAGAGAATTTTGATCACAGAGTGGAATATCATACGACGAATGAATGAAGATTTAACTTCAACTTCTTTATCATCACTAGTGGTTCGACCCAATCTTTGTGCTATGTTTCCTGGGATGAAAGTAGGAATTCATCTCTTGCTAATCCCAATCACAACAACTACAGTCGAGCACATTTTTTCCTCATTGAATAGAATTTTGTGTTCTGAAAGAAGTAGCCTTCTGCCTGATCATGAGCATATCATGAAGGACTGGAAGTAACAGACACACAAGAAGACATCAAAGAGTGCAAAATTACAACAAGAAATCAAGATTGATGTAGGTGTAGTGCTTCATAGTAGGCTTGAGTAGCCAACTTTAATTTGTGTGATGATTTTAAAACATGAGTTAAATCTAATAAAATGGTCATGAAATATTTTTCAGTTTTTACTATGGCCATACTATGGTCATACTATGCGATACAGCCCACCTTTGCCCTCAAGGTTAACACCCTCATGGGCCCTCACACACACCCCGAATATTCCAACACTCCCCCCTAATTTCAATTCCTGGGGAAAACACTGAAGGCAGGTGATGATACAGAAGCCTTCTTAGAAAATTTCAAAAGGGCCTGCCTTGGGTACAGCATCTCTACAGCTTGATAAATTTATGCAGGAGATGGTATGATGGGATAGCCTAATTTAGGCAATTAATTGATCTCTGACCATTGGCGGTAAATATGTCCAGTGGCCTGTGATGGGATGGTAGATGGGGTGGGATCTGAGTTACTACAGAGAATTCTTTCCTGGGTGCTAGCGGGTGAGTCTTGCCCACACGCTCAGGGTTTAGCTGATCGCCATATTTGGGGTCGGGAAGGAATTTTCCCCCAGGGCAGATTGGCAGAGGCCCTGGGGTTTTTTCGCCTTCCTCTGCAGCATGGGGCATGGGTCACTTGGCTAGAGGAGTCTCTGCACCTTGAGGTCTTTAAACCACGATTTGAGGACTTCAGTGGCTCAGACATAGGTTAGGGGTTTGTTACAGGAGTGGGTGGGTGAGATTCTGTGGCCTGCGTTGTGCAGGAGGTCAGACTAGATGATCATAATGGTCCCTTCTGACTTTAAAGTCTATGTGTCTATGAGATCAGTACATGGTAGAGCTGAGGCCGCAGCTCAGTGGACCCTTAGCAGAGGTGGCGGCTGAAATGCCTAAGGAACACATGAACAGCTATGAACTTTTTTTTTTAAAGGCCAGAATTCGAATGGCGCTAACACCCGAGCAGGCCCGTCGGCGGTTCAGAGCCCTAAGGTGAAAAGCAGACGTGGCATTTTTCAGACACGCCTACCACATTGTCAAAAAATGGGATGCCTGGATATCAGGAGAAAGGGTTAAATCTCTGGAAGATCTGTCTCTCCTAATGCAAATGGAGCAGTTCTTAGATGGGGTTCCTGAGGAAACAGGAAGGTACATCCTAGATGGGAAGCCCAAAAACGGTAATCGAGGCGGGGGAGATTGGAACCAAATGGGTGGAGGTGGCAAAAAAGAAAAAAACTAGTAGCAGTTGGAGCGGATATCAGAAGGGGAACTCAAGACAAAACCGTACCACCGGGGGCAGCCCAAGGCCCCACCTACATCCAAAGAAAACCCCAAACACCTTATCATCCCACCACACCAATCTCCAGCAACCCACCTCACCCCAGTGACTAGTCAGCTGGGCGATGTTTTAAATGTAATGAGCTGGGGCATGTGAAGGCCAACTGCTCCAAGAACCCCAACAGATTGCAGTTCATTGCACCAGAGTCACACCAAAGGTCCCCAGGCCCAGATGCCTCCCAGATACCCTCAGAGTGAAGGGAAACTGTGAGTGTGGGCAGGAAGAAGGTTATCGCGTGGAGGGACATTGGAGCACAAGCGTCAGCTATCTACCAATCCTTAGTGGACCCCAAATTCATCAGCCCAGGGGCCCAAGTGATTATTCAACCCTTCAAGTCAAACTCTTTTGACTTGCATACAGCCAAGTTTCCTGTCCAGTGCAAGGACTGATCAGGAATGTGGACTTTTGCAGTCTATGATTATTATCCCATTCCCATGCTGCTGGGGGAAGAGGGGCGGAATGGTCACCCACAGCAGGCTAAGCAAGTCTTCACACCTATCCCTGTTCCTGAGCTTTCTACAAGAACCCCTCTGTGTTACCAGAGACCCAGACTGAGGTGGTGGAACCGGACCCCATGCCAGTGACTACAAAGCAGTAGTGAATCCAGTACCAGAGACCCAATCAGCACGAGAACTGGCAAAGAAAACAGCACCAGAACCATTGCCAGCACTGAATCCGGTGCTTGCAACCCCATCTGCAACTCCAACACCAGAGGGCACCATCGAACCTTCACTGGCAGCAGCAGCTAAACCTGCGCAAGAGGCTCAGCCAGAGCCTGAAATACCACATAGTGCACCAGCAGAGAGTGGTTCACAGTCAACGGAACTAGCCCCATCACCTGCCTCGCTTCCAGAGGGACCAAGCCCACGTCCACAATCCAGTGAGGAACTGATGTCTCCAGCATCAAGGGAACAGTTCCAGGATGAACAGGAAGCACATGAAAGTCTCCAGGGAGCTTGGACGGTGGCACAGAGCAACCCACCGCCTCTCAGCTCTTCTAATAGATCCTGGTTAGTGGTAGAAAGACAACTTTTATACAAGAAAACTCTTTCTGGTGGGCACCAGGAAGATTGGCATCCTCAGAGACAATTGGTAATTCCAACTAAGTAATAGAATATCTGGGTTGGAAGGGACCTCAGGAGGTCATCTAGTCCAACCCCCTGCTCAAAGGGGGACCAATCCCCAGATTTTTGCTTCAGATCCCTGAATGGCCCCCTCAAGAATTGAATTCACAACCTTGGGTTTAACAGGCTAATGCTCAAACCACTGAGCTATCCCTCCAGCCAAGTAAAGCCCTTGAGCTTAGCCCATGATCATTCTAGTGGCCATGCTGGGGTGAACAGGTGAACAGGACCAAAGACCGTTTGGGGAGATCATTCCACTAGGAGGGAATGGGCAAGGATATTTCTACCTATGTCTGGTCTTGTGAGGTGTGCCAAAGAGTGGGGAACCCCACGACCAGGTCAAAGCCCCTCTCCAGCCACTCCCCATAATTGAGGTTCCATTTCAGTGAGTAGCTTTGGATATTCTGGGTCCTTTCCCGAGAAAGACACCCAGAGGAAAGCAGTACATACTGACTTTCATGGATTTTGCCGCCCTATGGCTGGAAGCAGTAGCTCTAAGCAACACCAGGGCTAAAAGTGTATGCCAGGCATTAACAGACATTTTTGCCAGGATAGGTTGGCCCTCCGACATCCCTACGGATTTAAAAGCTATGATGGGTATTCGTAGGGTGGTTACTATGGTTGTGATACATCCATTTTATTTCAAAAACAACCCCCAAACTTTAAGCATGAAAGAAACATGTTTAAAAAAGAAACAAGCCCCAAGGCATTCATTGATATCTGCAAGGGGCCCCACACTTGGGAATGGGTACAGTAACATTAAGGATTGTTGTGCATGGTGATTTACTGTTTAATACTGTAAGCAGGCCCCAAAGAAAAATGTATTTTAACTAAAAAAAAAAATTAGCCAAAAGCAGCTCAGTTGTGCAGACAACTTAATTCTGCCACCCCAGATCACAAAAGGGAATGTTAGGGGAGGGGGGCCTAAAGTCCTTAAGTATCTATTAATTCAGAGTTGTGGTGATCAAATCAACCTTTTAACTACAGACTTTTGAAGTCTGTTTGAAATAAAGAGCTAGGATGGTAAAAAAAACCCTCAGGATTTTTGGAGACTGTCCTCTTTCAACAGAAACTATCTTGAATCGAATTGCTGCTGGACTTCAAGAGGAGGTATGCTCCCTGTTTTTAACTCTGGGTACTGCCCGGGCCTGTGGACCTCTGGCTCCTTGGGATCCTGTTGGAAGCCGTCCCCATGGGGGAGCAAGTAGCAGCTGTCAACAGCCGGAATCTGGAGTCAGGGCCAGGCCAAGATGTGTTCCTGCCCAGGGTGTGTCTGTGCCATGCCCCTAGCGTGTCGGGTCTCTGCACCGTGTGCTTGTGCCATGCCCTGAGTGTGTCTGGTTTGTGAACTGTGTGTCTGTGCCATGCACCCAAAGTTTCTGGTCTCTGCCCCGTGTGTCTGTGCCATGCACCGAGCATGTCTGGTCTCTGCACCGTGTGCTTGTGCCGTGCCCCGAGTGTCTCTGCTCAGTGCACAGTGTGTCTGTGACATGCCCCAAGCGTGTTTAATCTCCGCACTGTGTGTCTATCCTAAGCATCCAGCATTTCTGGTCTCTGTAATGTGTGACTGTGCCCTGCAGTGAATGTGTCTGGTTTGTGAACTGTGTCTGTGCCACACCCTGAGCCTATCTGATCTCTGCACCCTGTGTCTGTGCCGTGCACCGAGTGTATCTGGCCTGTGCACTGTGCCTGTGCTGTTCATTGAGTGTGTCTGGTCTCTGCCTTGTGGGTCTGTGCTGTGCACCCAGCGTTTCTTATCTCTGCACAGTGAGTCCATGCCATACCTCGCACGTGTCTGGTCTCTGCACCGTGTGCTGTGCCATGCGCCGTGTGTGTCTGGTCTGTGCACCGTGTATCTGCACCATGCACTGATTGCGTTTGCTCTGTGCACTGTGTCTGTGCAATGCACCAAGTGTGTCTGGTCTCTGTGTTCCATGCCCCGAGCATGTCTGGTCTCGGCACCGTGTTTCTGTCCCATGCACCCAGAATTTCTGGTCCCTGAACTGTGTGTCTGTGCCCTGCACTGAGTGTGTCTGGTATCTGCACTGTATGTCTCTGCCATGCACCGGCGTGTGTGTGTCTGTGTGTTTCCCTGCTGCCCTCTGCTGGAGGGGCTGAGTTCTGCTCTGTGTGTGCATGTGTGAGAGAGAGTGGGTCCCCCTGCTGGGTATGATGTATGTGTGTGTGTGTGCTATAAGTACACACTGTCACCCCCTGATTGCCTGGTGACATTTAGGGTTGTGTCCACCTGGAAAGGTGCTGGGGGGGGCACGTATCTAGGCCCTGCTCTGCCCCTCCCCTATTCCCCACCCCAGCTGGCCGGGGGTGAGGCCCTGCCCTGCTTCCTCAGCCAGCTGCTGCTTTCACTTTCCCCTGCTGGCTGATTCAGGAGGAGCCAGAGCGGGAGGAGGGCAGCAGCAGAGAGCCGGAGCCAGAGCCGGAGGAGGGCAGCAGGAGAGAGCCGGGGGCCCAGACAAAGCGAAGCAGGGGAGGCCCCTGCAGGAAGAGGGGCAGTGAGGAGCCCACAGATGGTGAGAGAGCAGCTGAGACACTGAGGGCGAGCCGGGGTGAGCTGTGCCCACAGATTGCTGCCCCTTCCCGGAGACCATCAACCCCACCTGAGCGCAGCCCAGCCTGGAGATAGTAAGAGATTCCCCCTGCTTGGGATTTTCCTGCCTCCACCCTGGAATTCCCCCTATACCCCCTCCCCCTTAGCGGTCAGCTGCAGTGTTGCCAATTTAGCCATTTTCCAACCCCCCTGTACATTGGAACATCCCCTCTCCTGTCAGTCCCTGGGGAACACCCGGCCCCTGGGCCCCCTTCGCTCCTCCCCTGGTATTGCTGCAGTTTGGGGCTGTGTTTGGGGCAGCTGCTAGGCCACCCTGCAGAGGAACTCATGCTGGGGAAGGTGTCTGGCCTGTGGCCCGTGAGCAGGTGGATTAGATGGGCCCCAGGGCAGTCCCCTTCTGCTCTGCAATCGATGAAGTTGTGGCTGAAAAAACTGTGCCCAGCTCTGGTTCCTCAGACTTTCCCCTGGCTTTAGTTGAAATAGCCGGGCCCCCCAACAGGTCCTCTGTTCCTGTGCACGGATCTGGGATTGGGGCCGAGAGAGCTGTGCGCTCCCCGTCTTCCTGCCAGGCCTTTGGGGCGAGCGAGAGCAGCTGCAGAGCTCCACGCGGCTCCTCTGAGCTGGAGAGCAGCCAAGGGAGAAGGCTGGGTCTGAGCATGGCTCTGCCTGTTCACAGCTGAGATATTGTCCCCGTCAGTGACAGGGTGCTGGGCTGGCTCAAAAATCTCCCCACTTATTTCCGAGAGTTCGTGGGAGCTGAGATCTAGTGAAAATTCTCACCTGTGGGGCTGCGCAGCGCTCAGAATAATGGAGGCCCTGATCTCAGCCAGGGTCTGTGCAGCACCTGACACAACGGGGGCCCTGATCTCAGCCAGGGTATGTGCAGTGCCTGGAACAATGGCGTCCCGGTCTTAGTTCCTATGCACTATATTACAAATAATAAATAAAGATTAAAACCAAACTACTCCTGTTTTTTCCACGCTGCCCCTGCCTCATTCAGTGCATTGATCGAATACGCAAGGGGCAGAGTTAAGGTTGCATGGGCCACCATAAATTTGCCTTTTCCTAACTTTTGAAGGCTGGACACTGCACTGTCAGTGCAGGATTTTCTGGACATAGCCTTAACTAGGAGCTGAAATATTTCTTCTTCTCTGCCGCAGATAGAGTGCCATGGCTCTCGTTGGGTTCCTGACAGAGGCAATTTTTAATGTGCAGCAGAGAACGCTGGAGTCTTTTAACAGCCACACCCTCAGCATCGCCGTCACGGGGGAGTCGGGCTCTGGGAAGTCCTCCCTCATCAACGCCATGCGGGGGCTACGTGCTGGTGATGAAGGTGCTGCTGGAAGTGGGATGCTCGATACCATGACAGAGCCGATGGCTTATCTAGATCCCGTCCTCCCAGGCGTCACCCTCTGGGACCTGCCAGGGGTGGGGTCGCCATATTTCCCTCTAGACACCTTCTTTGAGCAGCACAATTTGAGCCAATACGAGTTCTTCATCATTGTTGGCTTCCAGCGCTTCCGCTTCGAACACGCCAGGCTGGCCTGTGAGATCCAGAGAATGGGGAAGAGGTTCTACTTTGTGCGCTCAAAAGCCGACGCGGACCTGGACGCTTCCAGGAGGCAGCGTCCTTCCAGCTACAATGAGGAGAGGATCCTGGAGCAGATCAGGGAGGACTGCAGGAGAGGCCTAGCAGCTGAAGGAGTGGGCCACCCACAGGTTTTTGTCGTGTCCAGCTGGGAACCCAACCGCTACGATTTTCCCCTCCTGCGGCAAACTTTGCAGACGGAGCTGCTGCACCTGAAGAGACACGCCTTCCTGCTTAGCCTGCCTGCTGTCGCCTTGCCCATCATCAACCAGAAAAAAGCCGCCCTGAAGGTGGAGATTTGGAAAATAGCCCTTTTCTCATGTCTTCTCGCTGCTGTTCCTGTCCCAGGACTCTCTCACTTGTGCACCTTCTTTGTCTTCCGGAAACACCTGTTTGGATACTACAGCAACTTCGGCGTGGACAACAGATCCCTCCTTGCTCTCGCCCGGCAGGTTGGGAGGCCCTTGTGGGAGCTGATGGCCGTGATGACGTCCTTGGGAACGACCCCCATGATGGCTCTGAAACTGTTGTTGGATTCAGTGGGGGCCGCCATGATGGTAGCGGAATATTCGTGGAAGCGCCTCCCCGTATTTGGTGCCCTGGTGTCTGGAGGGGTGGCACTGGTTACCACGTTCTTCATGTTGCGAAAGTGTTTGGACTCGGTAGCTGACAACACCCAGCGAGTTCTGAGCAAAGCTCTGGAGGTAGAAAGGGAAAACGCCATCTAGGATTTGATGTTGCATTGCATGAGCCTCCTGCTGTCTAGAAGACACAGTCTTGGACTTCAAGCAGGAAAGATTCATGGTTCTCCATCCAGGAGTTGCATGGGAAGAAATTGTCTCAAGTAAAATTTTGCTTATTTTGCCTTATACTCCATTTTGCTAGCTTTGAATTAGTACAAAGAATTCGTTCTGAGTTTATATTTTGATGATTGTGTTAACGTTTGTTCTTCGAAGGATAGACGTTGTATGGCTGTAATTGCCGTATTTACTGTTTGGTGAGAGTGAAGAATGTATGGTAATTAACTGAAAAAGGACAACTGGTTAGATAAATGTCTATCAGGGATGGTCTAGACAGTATTTGGTCCTGCCACGAGGGCAGGGGACTGGACTCGATGACCTCTTGAGGTCCCTTCCAGTCCTAGAGTCTATGAATCTATGAATAAAATTGGGCCGGATGGTCAAGAAGGGAGTGGAGGAGTCAAGAGGCACCAACTTTATTATCAATCCCCAGATGGCAGATTGACGACTCTAAAGCAAAGGCATACACCCCAAGGATGAGATAAGGAGTTGAGCCAAAGGGATGAGATAAGAAACAGCTGCGGAACCTCCCCGTAACAACTCAAAATAATGCTAATTAACAGCAACCTTGCATACCTCGTGATTGACAGCTCCGGTGTGACATAGCAAGGCCCATAGACTTGTATGGGAACTTATCACTCTAAAAAAAGGGTGTATTGCCATAGGACTTTGGGTTCGTTCTGCATCAACATCGGAGCTTTGAACGCGTTCGACGGAGGCCCAGCTCCCCTCCCTCGTGTGCACGTTCAGCTGGCCACTGGAACTGACCGAGTAACATTAGGACTGGTAACTATAAGATCCAGCTGCAGAACCTTTTGGGGGGTGTGTGTGTGTGTGTGTGAATGGAAGCACATGCTGATTTTAATACTTAAATTGTACTCTCAATAAACGCGGCGTATTGCCTTATCCCCTTTAAAAGATTCCGTGTGATTCTTATAAGCATAACACATGTTCAGTCCTCATAAACCATCTGGGGCACCGTTGCACACCAGTCAAAGCGCCCATAATAAAGGAGACAGACTCAGTGACAGCTCAACGCTCCTGAGGTTTTACCCCACAAGAAATGAGGCAGCTTCCTTGTTGACATTCATACAACAAAAATAAAATTATACTGAATCCAGTTCTATCAACCTAGGTCCCACTGGGCTCCTCCATCCCTTCTGTATCTGAGCATCTTACAACCATGAATGGACCAGATCCCCACACTGGGGCAAATCAGCTGTCACTCCATTGGAGTCAATGGGGCCAGATCCCAGCTGGGGTCAATCGGCCGTAGCTCCATTGGAGTCAGTGGGGCCAGACCCCAACTGGGGTCAATCGGCCGTAGCTCCATTGGAGTCAATGGGGACAGACCCCAACTGGGGTCAATTGGCCGTAGCTCCATTGCAGATTAGAGGCTAAAGACCTTGTCCTCATGGAAAAGTTTTTCAGTATAACCTAATGTGTGAATTGAAACCGATAGAATGATCCTGGTGGAACATCGTGTGTGGACGCTCTCACTCCGGCAGAAGAGTGACTTATTTTCAGTTTTGTTTATGTCACTTGGGGTTGGGGGGGGTTTAAGCTGAGCCGGAGAATGTCACTGTTCTACCGGCACAAGAGCGTTCCTGGGGCAGGGGGTTAGAGCAGCGGACCCAGTACACCTGGCCTTTGAAGACGAGGCCTAAAAGACTGATTAAAATCCTGCCCTGTGAATCCGGTCAGTGGCATTTAGCTGCAATGCTGGGGCATTGGTTTGCTGTGTGGGGTGTTTCATGCTGATCCGTATCATTTTGTTGTTTCTTTTCACTTTTTCTTTGCTTGCTTCTCGAATCTACGTATTGCCAATAGTCTTACACTTAGGTTGAAAGCTCTTCTGGGAGGGCCTGTCTTTTTGTTATATCTTCGTACAGCGCCTGGCACAATGGGGCCCTGGTTTCTATTTGCTACCGTAATACAAACAACTCACAATGATTGGCCGGGTACCGTGTGCCATCTCTGTATCAACAGGCTGACAGTCAGTATCGATTCTAATCACAGCGTCTTGCCATCATGTGACGCTTTATTGACTCATTCACTCCCTGCCGCAGATCATGTTTAACGTAATAATGCCGTTAGATTCGACACCCGCCAGCCAGTGCGTATCCGCATTTACCTTCATTCCCTAATCTCGGTATTTGTTGCCTTTGGGTTTATAGTCACTGCGCTGGTTTAATAAAGGTACATTAAACACACACCGCTGCCTGCAGCTTCTTGGGCATCTCTCTCGCTTGAGATACGGGGATCTCGCTGGTATCCGCAGTCGCGCTCGGCAGGGGAAAGAGCCCTCAGTATAACTGCCATACGCAGCTGGGAACGTGCACCCGTCACTAGAGCCCTGCAAATCCATAGGGATCCGCTATAGATCTTGGACCATTTTTGCGATACCAGGGTGGATGCAAATACAAATTCTGTATCTACACAGGGCTCTGACAGTAAAAGCCGTGTGGGCAGCTGTGAGGAACCGCGGTGTGGACCCTCCACCTGCCCTGGGCAGGGAGTCTGGGGGGCAGGGTTCAGGGACGCTGGGCGAGGGCTGCTCAGGCCTCCCACCCAGGGCAAGTGGAGGGACCCAGGCTCCCCACAGCTGCCAGCGCAGCTCTCCCCGGACCGGCTCCAGCGAAGGGGGAGGATGCCTGAAAGCCTCAGCCTGCCCTAATGTAAAGCCCTGCAAAGCGGCTGATATCTGCAGATCTCCACAGATAATTTTTGCAGCACGCACATTGGATATGGAGACACATTTTTGTATCAATGCAGGGCTCTACCCATAACAAACAAATTCCCAGATGCCTCACCGGCTTCATCATCCAGGCAGATTTCAGCTGCAGCTCCAGTTAGAGTCCTCAGCTGGACTGGTGTTCGCACCTTCCAAAGAGGTGTTGAAAAAGCTACAAGGATGGTTCAGAGTCTGGAAAAGCTGCCTGACCCTGAAAGCACGATCGGTTTGGTTTATCCAAGATGGTTCCATGTCTAGTTGGCAGCTGGTATCAAGCGGAGTGCCCCAAGGGTCAGTCCTGGGGCCGGTTTTGTTCAATATCTTCATTAAAGATCTGAAAGATGGCATGCACTGCACCCTCAGCAAGTTTGCGGATGACACTAAACTGGGAGGAGTGGTAGATACCCTGGAGGGTAGGGATAGGATACAGAGAGACCTAGACAAATTAGAGGATTGGGCCAAAAGAAATCTGATGAGGTTCAACAAGCACAAGTGCAGAGTCCTGCACTTAGGACGGAAGAATCCCATGCATGGCTACAGACTAGGGACCGAATGGCTAGGCAGCAGTTCTGCAGAAAAGGACCTGGGGATTAGAGTGGACGAGAAGCTGGATATGAGTCAACAGTGTGCCCTTGTTGCCAAGAAGGCTAACGGCATTTTGGGCTGTATAAGTAGGGGCATTGCCAGCAGATCGAGGGACGTGATCATTCCCCTCTATTCAACATTGGTGAGGCCTCATCTGGAGTACTGTGTCCAGTTTTGGGCCCCACACTACAAGAAGGATGTGAAAAAATTAGAAAGAGTCCAGTGGAGGGCTGGAGCACATGACTTAGGAGGAGAGGCTGAGGGAACTGGCATTGTTTAGTCTTCAGAAGAGAAGAATGAGGGGGGATTTGATAACTGCTTTCAACTACCAAGAGAATGGATCTAGACTGTTCTCAGTGGTGGCAGATGACAGAACAAGGAGCAATGGTTTCAAGTTGCAGTGAGGGAGGTTTAGGTTGAATATTAGGAAAAACTTTTTCACGATGTAAGCAGAGTTAGGATGAGCGCTACCCTGGTATCTGGTGGTGAATTATGGCGACTGTGGAAAAGAACTTCAGGGGCTGATCTCGTTTGCATAGGCACACCCACCCTGCCTAGCATGAGCCCACAGCAGCCCCAATGGTCACTTTGGCTGCTGTGGGATCCCCAGTTTCTCTGTTATTGGGGCAGGAAGAATAAAGTGTTGTTACCCTGATTATGTAAATCAAGGACAGTGGGACTGTTTTATGACAAAGGGACTTGCCATCAACTAAGTAGCACTCACTAGGCAAGGGACATGGGTTCCAAAACCCAGTGAATTGAAGGAGATTGGGGGTAGGTGTTCTGCCCTAGGGCTGGAATGCCAATTGCATTCCTGCATCTGCTGTGGAATAGCAAAGCTAATTTTGATTCTATTAGGAATCTAGTTACAGGCTGCTGAGCTGAATTTATTTTGGGCTGATGGTGCACCAGCACCAAGGCTCCCCTGTTACAAGCTGAAATCACTAGAGAGCTATAATTACTAAGAGCTTAAATCACTGAGTACTGTGTTAAGTAGTGGGGGAGGGGCTAAAGATAAATTGCTGAGTGGCTGGTGGAGAGGAGCAGAGCAGTTTGTGGGATGGCTGGAGTAGCTTATGGGACAGCTGGTGGAGCAGAGTGGAGTGGCTTGTGGGACGACTAGTGGAGCAGAGCGGAGTGGCTCACAGTGAAGGTTGCAGCAGAACCCCACAGAGAGGCGGGGCAGTTGGCCTGGGACCACGTAAGGCGCCTCTTAAACTCTCATCCCATTTCCACCCAGGCTGGGAGGTAAAACTCTGCAGATAAACTTTTGAACTCTGGGACAGCACTGACCAGGGACAGAGACTTTTGGGTTGTTGGACTTTGGATGATTTTGGGGTTGCTGGATTCAAGAACCCAAGGGAAAGGACATGGCCTAATTTGCTGGGGTTGGTTTTTGCTTATGATTTGGTTTATGAACCCTAGTTGTGGTGTTTTCCCAATTTAATGCTGATATCGTTTACCTCATGTTATTAAAGATTTTCTGTTACACCAAGACTCTGTGCTTGCGAGAGGGGAAGTATTGCCTCTCTGAGGTGCTCAGGGGTGTGTGTAAGATTTTCCCAGGTCCCTGGGTGGGGGCTCAAGCTGGTTTTGCATTGCATTGTTGAGAGGGAACCCCTATGTACTGAACCTGGCCCTTGCTGCTATCAACTCGCCCTGGCAGAAGGGTTACATTTCTTGGGGCTTGTCCGGGATAGTCTGGGTCAGTACCTCCCACAAGCAGAACTTGGGTGATCCATTAAATTGGGAAAACCCAAAATCTTATTGTTGTTGTTTTGATCTGTTATATTGGGGGGGGGAAATTACAGTTTGTATAATGGTCCTACACTTGCTATAGGATTGGTGCAAGGGGATGAATATTAACCCTAGGAACTTTCTTCTGGTGCCAGGGGTGCCGGAGGTATTCGGTGAGGGCTCAATAGACCCTGTCTTAAGGGCATCCACTGAGTACCTGAGTAAGTGCAAAATGCGTGGGCGCATGTTTGTGAGGGAGGAGGGGGCTTTTGCTGTACTGTGTGAGCTGCCATCGACTGTGGACCCTCTACAGGTTCCAGGCACGATAGCAGTGGAAGATGGTTAGTGGACGGTAATAACCACTGGGAGCCAGCCCTCACCAGCCCCTGCCTCTGATGTAGAGTTTTTAAAGAAAATGTCGGCCTTTTGGGGAAAGAGGGAAAGACTTTGGCTGATATGCCGGGTCTGTTGGGCCTTGACCCAGGAGTCCCACACCAGGAGACTGTTCCTTCACCTGATGAGTGGGCGAAGGCTTTGGGGCAAGCATTAGAGAAGGTTGTGCCACCCCACCCTGAGCCAAGCCCCTATTGTAAAGTGAGGTTGTTTTCTGGGGGTCCCACCCCAATACCTGGGGAGGAAGCATTTGAACCCTGGCTGGAACACACCACTGAAATGCTACAGGAGTGGGCGGTGCCTGATGCTGAAAAGAGAAGGCAACTAGTAGAGTGCCTCAGGGGGCCAGCCCTAGATGTGATTCGCACCCTGAAGCTTAGTAACCCTGGGGTCAAGGTGAAGGACTGCCTAGAGGCCCTTGATCACGCCTTTGGGAGAACCAAGAACTTGTTTATTGCAAGTTCCTCAATGACAGGCAACAAAAGGGAGAGAAGGTTTCTGCCTATATCCAGAGGCTGGAGAAATTATTGCAGAGAGCCATCATGAGGGGAGCAGTAGCGGTTGTGCAAATGGACCGGACTAGATTGGCTCAGATTGTGAAAGGAATTCTATATCAGAACCCAATCCTTCTCCACCTTTGATTAAGGGAACAGCAAGACAATCCACCGAGTTACACTTGGCTGATAAAAGAGGTCCGAGAGGAAGAAGAGAGGCAGGCAGCTGGCGAGATTTGGGAGGTTCAGCCACACCAGGCAACTGGCATAACATCCATCCGAACGCCCAAGGCACTGATGGTGAATCTTCAAGAGGAACTTACCCAACGAGTGCAGGTCCTGACACAGAAAGTGGCTGAATTAGAGAATATCACCGATTCAGCAAATACTTCAAGGTACAAGGAACCCTCTGCTACCATGGTCCAGAAGTCTACCTTTAGAACCTCTGTCCCACCCAGACAACAAGGGAAAGGACAATCCTTCTTCTGCTACTGGTGTGGCCAGGGTGGGCACGTTGCTGCAAGGTGTCAGAATGCAGAGAATCCCATGCTAGTATATCAAAAGCTGAGGACCACCTGAGGAAAGTCGGGAAACAGCCCCAGGGCCTGGGAAGGGAGCCGCCTAGGCCTGCAGGGTGTGGAGGCTCCCCTGGAAAGAACCATGCAGCCCGAATCCCACCAGGATTGATAGGACCCGAGCGGAGGTCACTGTAAAGGTTGAAGGGACAGAATGTAGAGCAGTGCTTGACACAGGATCCCAAGTGACTATCATATTCCAGTCTTTCTACCAGCAGATGCTTAGGCATCTGCCTATACGGCCCCTGACAGGGCTTGGCCTGTGTGGCCTCAGCATGGATGAATACCCCTATCAGGGGTATGTCATAGTACACCTGGAATTCCCAGAGGAGAGCGCTGGGGTAAGACAGGAGGTGGACACTGCTGCTTTAATATGCCCTGACCCTAAAGGAGTCTCTGATGTGTCCGTGCTAATAGGGACCAACACCAGCCTCTTTAAGGTACTTGCAGATTACTGCAGACAGCGAGCAGGGGACCAATACCTGAACACCTTGGTGATACACACACACATTGTGCCGCAGCCTACAGAAAAATTGAGGACACAAGAAAAGTGATGCCTGATTTGCCAGTGGGAGCATTGAGGTATGCGGGCCCGGTCCCCTTAGTGGTTCCTGCAATGACAGAAAAGGAAGTGATTGTCATGAGTACCTGCCTAAAAGACAGTAAGGGAACATTAGCAATGGCAGAGCAGCCGACCGAGGGAGGGCTCCCAGAAGGAGTGCTGGTTCTCAGTGGAGTCATAACCCTACCTGCTGAAGCCCAGGAAGAGGTGACTATACTGATTGCTAATGAAACACGCCGTGACGTGTTTGTAAAACCAGGGCAGAAAATTGCTGACATCTTTGAGCCTGAAACCATTGTGAGACCTCAGTGTGAAGCTGAAGTTCTGGCGATGGATCGGGCAAAGTTTGACTTCGGGGACTCACCGTTGTCTGAGGAGTGGAAGGATCGCCTGCGGAAGAAGCTTTGTGAGAGATTCAAGGTATTCTCACTGCATGAGTGGGACGTGGGATGTGCCAAAGGAGTGGAATACCACATCAGGCTACCAGGCCCCTGACCCTTCAGGGAGAGATCTAGGAAGATTGCTCTCTCTGAGATGGAAGATGTACGCCATCATCTTCAAGAGCTGATTGTGAATGGTATCATTACAGAGTCCCACAGCCCCTACACCTCTCCCATTGTGGTGGTCCATAAAAAGAGTGGGAAAATCCGGATGTGTATTGACTACCACACCCTAAAAAGGCGCACTATAGTTGACCAATACACCATGCCTCGAGTACAAGATGCCTTGGACTGTTTACTGGATAGCCAGTGATTATCTGTGTTGGATCTTCGGAGTGGATACTACCAGATCCCTCTGGGAGAAGAAGATAAGGAGAAGACAGCCATCATCTGCCCATTAGGGTTCTACCAGTTTGAACGCATGCCCCAAGGGATTTCTGGGGCACTTGCCACATTTCAACGTCTTATGGAGAAAGTCGTGAGAGACATGAATTTACTGCAAGTGTTAGTTTATTTGGATGACCTTACTGTGTTTGGAAGAACCTTGGAGGAGCATGAAGAAAGACTTCCTAAAGAGCTTGGTAGGTTGGAGGCGTATGGTTTCAAGCTTTCAATTGCCAAATGCCAGTTCTGCCAAACCTCAGTGAAGTATGTGGGTCACATCGTGTCCCAAGAGGATGTGAGTACTGATTCCGATAAAATAGAAGCACTCACTCCTGGCCACGTCCAAGTAACTACAGAGAACTCAAGACCTTTCTTGGATTTAGTGGCTACTACCGCAGATTTGTGAAGAACTATGCTACGAATGTAAAACCTCTAAATGATCTTACCAGGGGATACCAGTCCAACAAGAACAAATCTTAGACCAAGAATAAGAGTAGGCCCCCAAAGCCTCCTGTGCAGAGACACTATGGCCCTTTCGAACCATTTGGGCCACAGTGGGATGAGAGATGTAAAAGGGCTTTTCGGGAAATCATTACTCGCCTAACTAATGCTCCAGTCCTAGTCTTTGCTGATCCAAGCAAACCACTTATCCTACGTACTGATGCCAGTTTGGAGGGTCTGGGAGCAGTCCTGTACCAGTGTGTCACATTTATGTTTCTTTCTGGGTATGGCCAGTTATTACCTCTAGGTTCTTGGTGAGCACAATGACAGTGTTACATCCCTCAATGAGCTGTTACACAATGGTCAGCAATGAATCATAGAATCATAGAACATCAGTGTTGGAAGGGACCTCAGAAGGTCATCTAGTCCAACCCCCTGCTCAAAGCAAGACCAATCCTCAACTAAATCATCCCAGACAGGGCTTTGTCAAGTCTGACCTTAAAAACCTCTAAGTAAGGAGATTTCACCACTTCCCTAGGTAACCCATTCCAGTGCTTCACCACCCTCCTAGTGAAAAAGTTGTTCCTAATCACCTGGATTACCGCGATCCATCGGTCTTCAGCTGTCGTTGAGACTGCGCCGATTACAACACGTCCGCCATTCTTGCCTTTCTTCTCCACGTTCGTCCGAAATGTTTAGCAATGTCCTCTTCCCATCTTCCTGGAGGCCGACCGGGCGGTCTTTTCTGTTCTCGCGGGTACCACTCAGCAATGATTGCGGCCCACCTATTGTCCGTGAGCTGTGCTGTGTGGTCCGCCCATCACATCTTGTTATGTCTGCTTTCCACGACAATATCACACCGCTGCGTTCTCTCATCATTTCATTTGACATGCGAT
Organism: Terrapene triunguis; assembly: GCF_002925995.2. NCBI lineage: Eukaryota > Metazoa > Chordata > Testudines > Emydidae > Terrapene > Terrapene triunguis. Next base: position 19,650 of record NW_020694480.1, read on the forward strand.
CCAGAAGGGAAATTCCCAACATAGCTCATTCCATTGCCCTTTCAGCTCCCAACAGCCACCGCTCTTCTCTCTTTGTCAGTGCCCACGTTTCACTGCCATACAGCCTGGCTGGCAGCACTGTTGAATTGAAGATATTTGTATGTGTGGTCGTGTCGATTTTTCCTTTGAGGACGTCTTTGATGGAATTAAACACACACCATCCTGCCTGAATCCTTCACGAGAGTTCTCCATTCAGATCTTGGCACATATTAACTTCTTGTCCCAAATATATGTACTGTTCCACTTCTTCGATTTCTTCTCCTGTTACCGTTATTCGGGCTTTTCGTAAGACGTCTGATCGCATGTATTTCGTTTTGCAGCGGTTCATTTTCAGGCCTACCTGACTGCTTTTCTTGTCGAGTCTTTGTAGCATGCTCTGCAGTTGATTGGTGCTTTTGGCAATTAGTACAATGTCGTCCGCGAATCTGAGATGAGATAATCGTTCTCCGTTTATGTTGACACCATTCCTCCAATTGATCTTATTCATAACCATTTCGAGGCAGGCGGTGAATAGTTTCGGTGAAATCATATCTCCTTGCTTTATTCCTTTCAGATGCAGATGCAGAGGGGAGTTTTGAGGAGAGTAATGTCTGTTATACATCCAGTATTCGATTCCTTTAACAAACTGATGTACTGCGTGTTAATGCCCTGCTCTGTGAGCACCTTTAATATTGCATTAAACTCGACACTATCGAAGGCCTTTTCATAGTTGACTAAAGCAATGCACAGCAGAAGTTTGTATTCCCTTGCTCTTTCTAGGAGCTGGCTAAGGGTAAATATATGGTCGATCGTGCTGAAATTTCTTCGAAACCCTGCCTGCTCTCTCGGCTGTTGTTTGTCTAGACTCTGCGAGAGTCAGTTCATTATCACCTTTGTAAAGAGCTTGTAGATGTGAGAGAGCAGGCATATAGGGCAGTAGTTCTTATGATTTTCTCGATAGCCCTTCTTGTGCAGCAAGATGATATTCGACGCCTTCCAGCTTGATGGTATTTTTCCTTCTTCAAGATATCAACTAAATCTTAAAGCGAGGGCCTTCCAAAGTTTTTCGCCTCCTGCAGAAATCATTTCTGACATTATTCCATCTTTGCCTGGAGCTTTTCCCTTCTTCATCTGGTGTAGTGCTCTTCAGACTTCGCTGACGATTATTGGGGGGACGCGTTCTTCTGACTCTTGGAGCGTTGGGACAGGGACATTGATTCTTGATTTGAACAGTTCTGTATAGAAGTCCTTGCAGATCTCCTCCATCCCTGCTCTGTCGATTACTGTCTCTCCATCCTTGTTCTTCAATGCTGTTACGCTAAATCTATACTGCATCAATTCCCACTTGCATGTCCTGAGGCTCTTGCATGATTCAACTGTTTTGAGGAGCTTTTCTTTCCGGAAGTTCTCAAAGTCGTCCTTCAGTTTTCGCTGTATAAGCGTGCACAGGATGGAGTACTCGAGGGTATAATCCGAGCTCCTTTTCGTGTTTCTCCAACAATCTTTTCATTTCATTCGAGATTCTTCCCTTTGCCTTTTTCAGCTTTTCGATTCCAGCTGCTTTTATGCAACGTTTCAGCTTGTCAGCAAAGAGACTATAGTCCTCATCACACTTTTCCGTCTGGCTCCAGTCAAACCCAGAAAGAGAGACGTCTTGAACCATGCGCCTTTTATTGACTAAAATATAGTCGATTTCATTCTTGCTCTTCACATTTGGCACGATCCACGTCCACCTCCTTGCGGTCTTCTTTTTGTACCAGGTGTTTGCCATGTGCAGTTCTTTTGTTTCTGCTATCGCTACCAGCCTTTCTCCTCTTTCATTCCTTTCACCGCTGCCGTATCTCCCTATGAACTTTTCATCAGCTTTCCCTCGCCCGACCTTGGCCTTGAAATCTTCCATTGTAACAGTGTAAGTGGACTTTTGTGCGAGGGCTCTTTTGAGCTCTTGGTAGAATTCTTCCACTTCTTCATCCTCACTTGCACTTGTGGGAGCATAGGCCTAGATGACCTTGAGGGTAGCTTTTCACTCCATCTGAAGATGCAGAACACCAATACGTGATGATATTAGCTGGCATGATATGACTTTTGAAGACCAATCCTTACCGATGATAAATCTGACTCCTCCAACATTTCTAACGCCATCTCCCTTTCCGAGCCTCACAGCGCTTCCATCCTTCCGGTTGACTTCCAGCTCCTTCTTTTGTCGAGTTTCGCAGACACCGAGGATATTGCATCTTATCCTTTTCTTCTCCTCCATCAGATAGTTTAACGTTTCCTCCCTTGCCAGCGACCTACAATTGTAAGTACACACAGCAAGGATTGTCCTTTTCCATGTTGGCCTAGCACCTGCCATTTTTAGCAACTCATCACTCAGTTTCCAGTCTGCCACCATAGAACAGTTCGATGACGCGCAGGGGAACTAAGACCCATTTACTCATGTGCCCGTTTACTCGTGTTGTTTTAGCCATTAACTTCAAGCCATCCCACTGGCTAGGCCGCCAGGCACGCGTACCTCCTCAAGCTTAGCTAGCCTTCAATCTCTAAGGAGAAGGAAAAGTGCTCTTTCCTCTGAGAGAGCAGTCCCCCTCCCTGGATTGGACAGTCTAACACCTTTGTAGCATGGTTAGACCTACTAGGGCATACGCCCCACTACCATAGCTGTCAGACGGCCAGGCTCACCACTGCACCACGATGAGGTGATGAGGTAGGATTTTGAAGCGGTTGTTCCTAATATCCAAACTAAATCTCCCTCACTGCAACTTAAGACCATTACTCCTTGTTCTGTCATCTGCTACCACTGAGAACAGCCTAGATCCATTGTCTGTTGAACCCCCTTTCAGGTAGTTGAAAGCAGCTAACAAATCCCCCCTCATTCTTCTCTTCTGCAGACTAAACAATCCCAGTTCCCTCAGCTGCTCTTTATAAGTCATGTGCTCCAGTTCCCTAATAATTTTTGTTGCCCTCCGCTGGACTCTTTCCAATTTTTCCACATCCTTCTTGTAGTGTGAGGCCCAAAACTGGACACAATACTCCAGATGAGGCCTCAGCAATACTGAATACAGGGGAATGATCACATCCCTTGATCTGCTGGCAATGCTCCTACTTATATGGCCCAAAATGCGGTTAGCCTTCTTGGCAACAAGGGCACACTGTTGACTTATATCCAGCTTCTCGTCCACTGTAACCCCAGGTCCTTTTCTGCAGAACTGCTGCCTAGCCACTCAGTCCCTAGTCTGTAGCAGTGCATGGGATTCTTCCATCCTAAGTGCAGAACTCTGCACTTGTCCTTGTTGAACCTCATCAGGTTTCTTTTGGCCCAATCCTCTAATTTGTCTGGGTCCCTCTGTATCCTATCCCTACCCTCCAGCGTATCTACCACTCCTCCCAGTTTAGTGTCATCTGCAAACTTGCTGAGGGTGCAATTCACGCCATCCTCCAGATCATTAATGAAGATATTGAACAAAACCAGCCCCAGGACCAACCCTTGGGGCACTCCGCTTGATACCGGCTGCCAACTAGACATGGAGCCATTGATCACTACCCGTTGAGCCCGACGATCTAGCCAGCTTTCTATCCACCTTACAGTCCATTCATCCAGGCCATACTTCTTTAACTTGCTGGCAAGAATACTGTGGGAGACCGTATCAAAAGCTTTGCTAAAGTCAAGGAATAACACACACGTCCACTGCTTTCTCTCTAACCAGCAGAAGTTGGTCCAATAAAAGATATTAACTCACCCACCTTGTCTCTATGAAATCCTGGGACTGACACAGCTACAACAGCACTTTGCATAAATTAAAATGTGTCACATTCATGTTTCTTTCTGGATATGGCCAGATATTACGTCTAGGTTCTTGGTGAGCACAATGACAGTGTTACATCCCTCAATGAGCTGTTACACAATTGTCATCAATGATGTTGATCCACATAGTACAACAAGGCTGGTAAGGCGAAGAAGCTGATAGTGTCACTGCAGTGCAGCTTTGCCTATAAAGCAACTTGTGACACTTCAGCATGTGGAGTAGGAGCAGTAATTTCACATGTGGTGGCAGATTGTGCTGAAAGGCCTTTGTCTTCGTAGCTAGTCTCACACTGAGGAACTCTGACTTTGGTCTGGGGAGCTAAAGCATTTCACCAATCGCTCTCTGGGAAATGATTTACTCTGGGTAAAGATCATCAACTGCTGCTAAACTCAAAGAAAGCAGTCCCTGAAATGGCTGTGGCACAGTTACAGAGAAGGGCAATATTCTTAGGCACTCACTGTTATCATCTGGAGATCAATGGTACCAAACAACAGACAAATGCAGACTGCTTGTCACTACTGCCATTGGAAGTGGCAGGTGAAGATACTGAAGTCAAACCAGAGAGAGTTGGTGTGTTCTATACTGCACAAACTGAATCCTTGCCAGTAACAAATGCCATGGGACCACACGAAACTAAAAATGATCCAGTGCTGGCAAAAGTGTGTGACCTTCCTGTGAGTGGATGGACTGATGCCCACAAACAACTGTCTCCAGCTCCCTTTGCTTGGAAAGAACAGTTCAGCGTATATCAAGGGTGCCACTTTGTGGCCTCAGTGTGGTTATTCCTACAAAACACAGGTCCCGTGTACTCCAAAAATTACCCAAAGGCCAGTTGGGAGTTATAAAAGTAAAGGTCCTGGGCCAGGAGTTGTGTAGTGGCCAGAGATTGATACACAAACAGACAAAATAGTGTCAAGGTTGTCAGCAAACGCAACACATGCCTCTACATGCTCCTTTGCATCCTTGGGAGTGGGCATCCACCCAATAGTAGTGAAGTCACAGAGACCAGGCTGGACCATTCATGGGACATGTTTTTGTTGCAGTGGATGCCCATTCTGAATGTCCTCAAGTATTCTGTATTCCACTGACTGAATTCAACTAGCTGAGCACAGGCAGTCTACGTGTTAAGACTCTTTTTCTCAAGGACTGGAAATCCCAACAGATAGTGACAATGGAACTCTATTCACATCCTGAGAGTTTCAATATTTTGTCAAAAAAATGGTATCAAACAGACCAGATCAGCTCCTTGCCATCCTGGCACAAATGCATTAGTGGAATAAGACGGAGAATATATTATTGCCCTTATATAAATCCATGGTACGCCCACATCTTTAATACTGCGTGCAGATGTGGTCTCCTCATCTCAAAAAAGATAGACTGGCATTAGAAAGGTTCAGAGAAGTGCAACTAAAATGATTAGGGGTTTGGAATGGGTCCCATATGGGGAGAGATTAAAGAGGCTAGGACTTTTCAGCTTGTAAAAGAGGAGACTAAGGGGGGATATGATAGAGGTATATAAAATCATGAGTGATGTGGAGAAAGTGGATAAGGAAAAGTTATTTACTTGTTCCCATAATACAAGAACTAGGGGCCACCAAATGAAATTAATGGGCAGCAGGTTTAAAATGAATAAAAGGAAGTTCTTCACACAGCGCACAGTCAACTTGTGGAACTCCTTGCCTGAGGAGGTTGTGAAGGCTAGGGCTATAATAGCGTTTAAAAGAGAACTGGATAAATTCATGGAGGTTGAGTCCATTAATGGCTATTAGCCAGGATGGGTAAGGAATGGTGTCCCCAGCCTCTGTTTGTCAGAGGGTGGAGATGGATGGCAGGAGAGAGATCACTTGATCATTACCTGTTAGGTTCACTCCCTCTGGGGCACCTGGCACTGGCCCCTGTCGGTAGACAGGATACTGGGCTGGATGGACGTTTGGTCTGACCCAGTACGGCCGTTCTTATGTTCTTATGAAAGATTTAGCCACACTGGCTCAGACCAATAGTCCAGGGCTGGCCAACCGGCAGCTCTTCAGAAGTTAATATGCATCCCCTTGAATTTTTGCACAAGGACACGGTGACTAGCTTCCATAGCCGTTATGTCATGTCATGCCTGTGACGTTACGCGACCGCTCGCGGCGAGCACATTACTCAGTTTGGACTCAGAAATGGGAGTGTAAACACTGTGCGGCTGTGGAAATTTTTATCAGAATTTTTCTTATACCATCTGACCATGGAAGGCAAGTGCAAACAGAAAAGAAAATATCCAGCTGAAAAACAAGGCTTCCAACAGGAGTGGGAGAATAAGTGCATTTTCATTGAATGTAATGGTAAGGCCATGTGTCTTCTTTGCCAGACATGTATCTCTCAGTTCAAATCTACAAACTTGCAGCGTCAATTTGCTTTGAGCCGTGCACATCTGGATCAAGAATTCTCACAAAGTTCTGAACTCTGCACTTTAAAACTGAAAACTTTGAAAAAACAAACGGATGTAGAAGCCCAGTTCTTCACCAGATTTGGTCTCTACCAAGATGTTGGGGGTATGTGATGCTGTCATCCAGAACCACGAGATATTTAAAGAAAACCTTGTGCCTGAGTTTGGTGTCACAGAAGACGACATTGAGATGAATCTTTGCATGTTGATTGCTTAGGTGGAAACAGAGGCAGCTGTTTTTTGAGGGTTTGGTCCGAGTCATCATAAGCTCTTCCAGGTTTTTCAGATCTTCTGTGAAGAAGTTTTCCGCATGGATGAAGGTGCTCACTTGGATGCTGAGTGTGAGATCATCCATGTATCCAAATTTCCATGACTGGGTCGATGGTGTGTCACTGATATAAATTCTAAAGCGAGATGGTGTGAAGACAGATCCTGTGCGACCCCGTTGTACAATTGAGAAAATCTGCTGGTCTGTTCCATTAGATGTAAGTGAGACATAAAATTGGTGAGCATAACTGTCAAATGCAATAATGTTCCGCAACACAGTATTTTTGACACTGGATTCAATGAGCGCTACAGTTGTCATGCATCATCCAAACCAGACAAATATTCGTTCATAATGGAACAGCAAAGAGGAGACATTTTCCCTAAGCTGGACCATGTGTCAAGACTTGGTGCACAAAATAGCTCCTTGGCCAAGTGTGTAATTCTGGGGACCCCAAGAGCCAGGAATCAGACTTGCTGCAAGACCTTGGGCAAGTCCCTCAACCTCTCTCTGGGCCTGATCCTGCACAACTGAAGTCAGTGGGAGCCGGGACACTGGATTAAATGGGTGCAGGATCAAGCCCAGTGTTTGGCAATTTTGCCATGTGTAAATTGGTGATAATACAGACCAGATTGACATGGGCACTGTGAGGCTAAACTGATTTCTGTGTGTGAAGCACTTTGATATAAGAAGCCCTTATAAGAAATGTTTCACTTCTGCATCTGTGACAATGGAAAACTCATGGGAGGGGTTTGCAGTGGAGCAAGGTTCTTGGGCCTCCCCCTGGGGTTGAAGGCTGCCTCTGATGCTCTCTGTGGCTTTGGGCAGCTCCACACTGGGTATTAATTCTTCTGCCTCAATTTCCTCATCTGTGAACATGGGGTCAATAATAAATGCCTACTTCCCAGAAGGCTGCAAGATACAAATAGCTAATGTTAATGATCTGCTTTGAAGATAAAAGTGCTACCTACCTACTAACCATGATTGTTTTTATGGGAGAGATGAATATCTTTTCGTGCAGTAATATCTGCTTTTCAGGTTTCATTTCTCCATTCTCCAGACCTTTGTCCCTTGCGTGAGATGTTTATAACACTAAAGATACATTCATTTTTGATTTTCTGGCAATCTACAGATAGACAAGAATTGTTTGTTCTGCCTATCTGTAGGTTCAATGTCGAGCACTGCTATTTATCAGGGCACAACGTCCTCTGACTGGCAGGATACACAGGTTCAGTAGTGACAAGTGGAGCTGATTCAAAAAATGAAAGTGAACATTTCTGAAAGCCTTCGCCACCAAAAACCTTTCCAGACAAATTACACTTGCATTTACCAAACCTTATAGTGTAGACCAGACCACAGTGTCACAGATAAATACAAGGTGGAACATATTGTTTGGCATGAATAGTTAGTACATATTCTAAGAGACCATTCAAGGTAGAGTGGCCTGTTAACACCTCTGCAGTGATAGGACAAAAAGAGGTTACTGGGTTATAGATTGTTGCAATAAGCCATAAATCCAGCCCCTTTGTTCAGTCCATGATTTTCAGTATTTAGCAGAGTTATGAATTTATGCTCCCAAGCACGTCTTTTGAAAGTGTTGTGCAGGTTTCCTTTGAGGTTGAGGTCTGATGGTTCAGATATAGAATGATCACTTTGTGAAAAGGGCTCACCCACAGATGATAGGGTGTTTTTGTCTTTTATCAGTTTCCTGGGTGAGTTCACTTGAAAGAGCAGTGATTGTCTGGCTTCAGCTAAATAGCTGTTATTGGGACATTTAGTGCACTGGATGAGGTACACATGCTGTGATAGGTGTGTGTAGGATCCATGGCTCTTGAAAGGTGAGTTGTGGAGGGTATTGATAATTGTAGCAGTGGGGATATGGCTGCAGGTTTTGTATTTGTTGTTCTGGGCGGGTCTGGTACCACTTCGAGCTGGTGTGTCCTGGTCTCTAGGGAGCTTGTTTCTGATGATGGACTTGGAGAGCCTGGGGGGTTCTTTGAAGGCTGGAAGTGGGGGTCCAGGAAAGATGTCTTTCAGGATGTGTTCCCCATGGAGTGTGGGTTGTAGTTGTTCAATGATACCCCGTATAGGTTCCAGTGTGTGGTGGTAGGTGACAATTAGGGGTGTGGGTGGCCTGTTCCATGACTGGCTGACATATCTCTATCCCCATCATCTTTCCCCCAGCTCCTCCCTCAACCTGTCTGCATTGCATTTCATCTCCATTCATCTCAGCTTCTTCAATGACAAGTCAAAAGGATCAGATCAGACTCAGGAAGCCTGGCTGGCCTTGCTCTTGTTTAAGGAGCTTTGTTTTTACCCATAGATCCTGAAAATCATCACATTATCATGTCCTCCAGTCCCCAGTCTATATGTGGGGGTATCTTATTGCCAGCAGGACACAGGCATGTATGTATTGTTATCTCTTCACTTGGTGTGTTACTTTCTGCCCCACTGTTTCTTTTATCCTGTCCTATCTCACTCTCTTGACTTTTGATTGAATTCTGAAGTTAACTATGCTGTATTCATCCAAGCCGGCCTTGTCCAAGGAGAAAGGATCCAATCAGATGACAACCCTGACCAGACTGTGAACCAGAATAAAAGTCACAGGTGTCAGGGTCGACCTGCCAGCCAAAGCATTCGCTCATAATTGGCCAGCTGTCAAAAGATCCAAAATATATCAACTAAAGCCATATTGGACCCGTCTTTTCTATCCCGTCTCTCCTCCCTCTTGTGTCTGTCTGTTTGTTTACAACAGGATAAGTAAATGCCCTCTTCACTCCAGGATTGAGTGTAAAATTAATGCTTTCCTGTTCATCAATAATGTGGTTCTGAAAATAAGAGACTGATAATTTGCCTCCAAAAGGGGAAAGATTTTAATGAAGTTTGTTTTGTATAATCATTCAACCACAGGTTCAGTATAAATACTTGTTTTGTTTTATTTTTCTTTTGTGTGTTTGATCAATAAACTTTTAACTTGAGTGAATGCTTTTGGGTGTTTGCCAAGTGACCAGAAGAACTAAGGTCTCTGTTTAAAATAACCCCAAACTGACCTATCGCTGTTTAATGTTAGACAGTGAAAGAGTTTATAAACACCTGTAACTCTTCAGGCCTTTGAGATCAGTATCAATAAAATACAAAAGACACCGACCTGACACGTGTGAGATCCTGCTGTGTCTTCCCCTCCCTTTGGTTTTCCTTTCCACCCTCCACTATCTCCCTCCTCTCATCTCTCACTCTCTCTTTTGGCTTTTAACCTGCTCCTGAAACCAACTGCACTGCACAGAACCAGCACAGCGAGATGAGACGGCCCATCCAGCTCGGCCTGGCCTGAGAAGGACCAGTGAAGGGGAGGGATATGACCAAACAAGCCAGATGATGACCCTGTTCAAGGAGGTGAGCCAGGGACCAAAGCAACCGCTGTCATGGCTGATCTGTCAGCCCAAAGTGTCCGTCCGTGACTGATGAGCCGCCCTGTATCCTGAGAACCCCAACAAAAGCCGCGTTTCCCCATCTTCACTATCCCGTCTCATCTCTCCTTTCTGTGTCTGCCTCTAACGCAGGAAACTAACTGTCCCTCCCAACTCAGAATGGAACAGAACTAACCCTTTCTTCCCACCAAGAAGGACTGTTTGACAGAATAAGAGACTTTAGCCAATATTCACCCCGTTCTAAACGAGACTCCTGTAGGTTTGGATTGTTTGTTTTAGACAATCACTCAATTTCAGTTTCGACGTTTTTGCCTTGTTTTGATTCTTTTCCTTTCCTGTGTTTCAGTTAATACATTTCTCACCTTTGGCATGACTTTGACACTGTGTTTGCCATAGCGCTAAGCAGGCTGAGGTCTCTGGATACCAATCCCTGAACCTAGCATAACACTGTTTAATGTTGGACAGTGACAGGGTCAGGTAACACCTTTGACTCTTTGGGCCCATTTATTCAATCTAAAATAATACAACTCCTCCCCCTACCCCTTCCGCTCTCCCTACCCCAGATGAGGGACAGATGTGTACAATGGAGGGACTGGGTGGCCCACAGAACAGGGGCTGGGTCTGAATTCTATACCGAAGTAGGGAGCAGGTCCCAATGCTTCTTTATGGCTGGGCAGGGTGAGTTGAGCCTGGCTGGGGAGGAGATGCTGGTCCCTGGCTCCATCGTCCTGCTTGGGAGAATCCCCCAGTTACCGATCCAGAGCCCCGAAGTGCTCACTCTGTGACATCCCCACCATGTGTCACTGGGGCGGGTAAGGGAGGGGCCAGCGTGGAGGGGCCCCAGGAAGGAGGTTACTGGACGCAGCCCAGATACCCAGGAAATGTGCCATGGTGCCATTTATTGGTGAGTTTCCAGTTTTTCCCTCCCTCCCCCAAACGCTCAGCTTCCACAGGGGTATCACCACATGCTTCTCCACTGAGAGTGCAGCTGTCATTTGGCTGTCCCTGTGCCAGAAGGCTGGGGTGAGCTCAACACACAGTCCCATGAATGTGGCTTTCCTCATCCGAAAGTTCTGCAGTCACTGCTCGTCATCCCAGACCTGCATAACGATGTGATCCCACCACTCAGTGGTTGTTTCATGAGCCCAAAAGTGACGGTCCACCATGTTCAGTTGTTCCGTGAATGCCAAAAGTAATCTGGTGTTGTTGGCATATAGTAAATCAGGAAACTCAGATTGGGAGCTGATGATATACTGAATAAGCATCCGTGATGTGTTCATAACAGTGACCACAACGGTAGAGAGCAGTGTGGGATCTAACCTTTCAGACAGAGATGGGGGCACACAGTAAACAGGGGCTGTTGAAAAATGCTTTGAAATGCAGTTGAAGTGCCTGGAATGCTGGGACAGAAAAAACTGCATCATGGGACATCAAGCTCACACCCATAATGCACTGCGATCCACTCAGCCTTCCCACAACTCCTTACGGCAGAAGGTGGCGAGTTGCACAGTGGGATAGCTACCCACAGTGCACTGCTCTCACTGTCTATGCTAAAGCACCAAGTGCGGATGCACTCTGTCGGCACATGAAGCGTAGTGCGAACGTGCACTGCTGATGTTGTTATAATGCTTTTTGGTTGTCGATAATAGTTTTCTCGACAAAATCCACTGTAGACAAGGCCTGAGTTTGCAAGGTGCAAGCAATGGAGAATCTTAAATCGCTCATACAGCCCTGTCTGATTTACAGGGAGCTTCATAGAATCATAGAATATTACTGTTGGAAGGGAACTCGGGAGGTCATCTAGTCTAACCCCCTGCTCAAAGCAGGACCAATCCTCAACTAAATCATCCCAGCCAGGGCTTTGTCAAGGCTGACCTTAAAAACCTCTAAGGAAGGAGATTCCACCACCTCCCTAGGTAACCCATTCCAGTGCTTCACCAGCCTCCTAGTGAAATAGTGTTTCCTAATATCCAACCTCGACCTCCCCCACTGCAACTTGAGACCATTGCTCCTTGTTCTGTCATCTGGTACCACTGAGAACAGTCTAGATCCATCCTCTTTGGAACCCCCTTTCAGGTAGTTGAAAGCAGCTATCAAATCCCCCCTCATTCTTCTCTTCTGCAGACTAAATAATTCCAGTTCCCTCAGCCTCTCCTCATAAGTCATGTGCTCCAGCCCCCTAATCAGTTTTGTTGCCCTTCGCTGGACTCTTTCCAATTTTTCCACATCCTTCTTGTAGTGTGGAGCCCAAAACTGGACACAGTACTCCAGATGAGGCCTCACCAATGTCGAATTGAAGGGAATGATCACGTCCCTCGATCTGCTGGCAATGCTCCTACTTTTGCCATTAGCCTTCTTGGCAACGAGGGCACACTGCTGACTCATATCCAGCTTCTCGTCCATTGTAACCCCCAGGTCCTTTTCTGCAGAACTGCTACCTAGCCATTCGGTCCCTAGTCTGTAACAGTGAATGGGATTCTTCCATCCTAAATGCAGGACTCTGCACTTCTCCTTGTTGAACCTCATCAGATTTCTTTTGGCCCAATCCTCTAATTTGTGTAGATCCCTCTGTATCCTATCCCTACCCTCCAGCGTATCTACCAATCCTCCCAGTTTAGTGTCATCTGCAAACTTGCTGAGGGTGCAGTCCACGCCATCCTCCGGATCATTAATGAACATATTGAACAAAACTGACCCCAGGACCGACCCTTGGGGCACTCCGCTTGATACTGGCTGCCAACTAGACATGGAGTCTGATGAGCTTGTGACAGTCCCAAGAGTCAGTTTGAAGCATGCATTTTCATCTGACTCTGATGGAAACTGAAAGCAACAGGCTGTGTACGGGAGATTTTAGCAAACCAGTAAAGTGCCTAAAATCACTATTGCTTATTGTTAATAGTAGTCAAGTTAGGAGGCCGTACTGAACCACTCGTGCTTACTGCTAAAAGTAGCGAAGTCAGCAGGTCATAAATTGGTCATGCAGCAACCTCAGCATAACCAAGGCAGGAGGGGAGGGCGTTTGGGGTGCCACAGACAGGGCAGCTTGACCCCGCGTCCTTCCTGCTAAGAATGTTGAAATTGCTGATCTATGTATTTTAGAAAAACAGGAAGTCTGTCTCTATGTTCCCCTGGGAATGTTTGTCAGGGACCCAAGGCATGGACACTCTGAAAAAAACCATATCTGGTAAATTGATGCCCGTAAGGAAATCTCTTGCTTGATCTTTAAAATTGCTTGCTTAGCAAGTTTTCTGTAAGGGATATGTCATTATGTTACTAATGTAGAAATAAGGGGGGAAAGTTTGAGGTAACCGGACTTCTCAGAAGGGGCTCTTCAGGGATGCTCCCTCTGGACGCATCTTTGGGTCCTCACCAGCAGACGGAAGCTTGGCCAGTGGAAGCCTGTCACAGTGCCATTCGAAAGCCACGCTCAGCTTCGGTAATTATTGAGGGTTGGGGGTGTTTTACTAACCTGTTGCAGAGGTGTGTAAGTGCTTGAGACTAAGGGTATGTCTACACTACGAGGGTAGTTCGATTTTACTTAAATCGAATATGTGGAATCGATATTGCAAAGTCGAACGTGTGTGTCCACACCAAGGAGAGTAATTCGACTTTGTGAGCCCACACTAACGGGGCGAGCGTCGATATTGGAAGCGGTGCACTGTGGGCAGCTATCCCACAGTTCCCGCAGTCCCCGCTGCCCATCGGAATTCTGGGTCGAGCCGCCAATGCCTTCTGGGTAAAAAAATGTGTCGTCATCCGTCCGTCACTAACGCCCTCCCTCCCTCCATGAAAGCGCCGGCGGGAAATCAGTTCGCGCACTTTTCTGGTCAGTGACAGCGCGGACGCCACAGCACTGCGATCATGGATCACGCTGCGACCATCGCTGCAGTTGTGGCCGTTCTCAACACCTCGCAGCTTATCATAGACCTTTCCCTGAGGCAGATGCAGAGAAATCAGGCGAGGAGGCTACGACACCGCCGTGATGGCCTGAAGTCGGAGAGTAGCACAGAGCTGTCAGAAACCACGAGCCCCAGCGCCCAGGCCATCACGGTGGCAATGGGTCATGTGGATATTGTGGAACGGCGATTCTGGGCCCGGGAAACAAGCACGGACTGGTGGGACTGCATAGTGCTGCAGGTCTGGGATGAATCCCAGTGGCTGCGAAACTTTCGCATGCGGAAGGGGACTTTCCTCGAACTTTGTGAGTTGCTGTCCCCTGCCCTGAAGCGCAAGGACACCCGGATGCGAGCAGCCCTGACTGTCCAGAAGCGAGTGGCCATAGCCCTCTGGAAGCTTGCAACGCCGGACAGCTACCGGTCAGTCGCGAACCACTTTGGTGTGGGCAAATCTACCGTGGGGGTTGTTGTCATGCAAGTAGCCAACGCAATCGTTAAGGTACTGCTCTCAAAGGTAGTGACCCTGGGAAACGCGCAGGTCATCATAGATGGCTTTGCCGCGATGGGATTCCCAAACTGCGGTGGGGCTATCGATGGGACTCACATCCCTATCCTGGGACCGGACCACCAGGCCAGCCAGTACATCAACAGAAAGGGCTACTTTTCAATGGTGCTGCAAGCACTGGTGGACCATCGGGGACGTTGTACAAACATCAACGTCGGATGGCCGGGCAAGGTTCATGACGCTCGCGTGTTCAGGAACTCTGGTCTGTTTAGACGGCTGCAGGAAGGAATTTTCTTCCCGGACCACAAGATAACTGTTGGGGATGTGGAGATGCCTACAGTGATCCTCGGGGACCCAGCCTACCCGCTAATGCCCTGGCTCATGAAGCCCTATACTGGCGCCCTGGACACAGAAAAAGAACTCTTCAACTACCGTCTTAGCAAGTGCAGAATGGTAGTGGAGTGTACTTTTGGCCGTCTCAAAGGGAGATGGAGAAGCTTACTGACTCGCTGTGATCTCAGCGAAACCAATATCCCCATTGTTATAGCAGCTTGCTGTGTGCTCCACAATCTCTGTGAGAGCAAGGGGGAGACCTTTATGGCGGGGTGGGAGGTTGAGGCAAATAGCCTGGCTGCTGATTACGCCCAGCCAGACAGCCGGGCGATTAGAAGATCCCAGCGGGACGCGCTGTGCATCCGGGAGGCTTTGAAAGCAAGATTCCAGACTGAGCAGGCTAACCGGTGACTGTTAAGTTTGTGGACACAGATGCTGAACCTGCCCCCGTTTCTTTACCCAGTTCACCCCCTTCCCCTTCCCAAAAAATAAAATCATTTCGATTTTGTTAATGAACACCGTTGTCTGTATTGCTGTTTTCGCGGGAATGTTTTAAACCGGGGACGCAGACTGTGGCGGGGGGCGGGTTTAGTGTTACGATGCAAATGATGCTTCTAAACTCCCGGAATGACAGGCTCCGCACTGGTGCACTGGTTATTTCAATGGAGCCTGCCAGCACTCCTGGGGGGGACAGCGTGTTTGTGTTGGCTATGTGACTTTCTGGCAGGGGGGGTAGTGTTACAGATCCCCTGCTGCGTGGATCTGTGAGCCAGGATAAGGACCGCTGCATAAGATCTGTAACTGCCCTCCCCCGCCACAAAGTCACAGAGCAAACCCCCCCCCCCCGAACATGAAAACCACCTCCAAGACTGACCAGGGTAACCAGTGACTGCACTGTGTATGTGTCCTGATGCTGGACCTGACCCCGCCTCTGTACCCTGCTAAAGGTGACTGTCCTGTCCAATTACCAAGCCCCTTCCCCCCCTTCAGACAGACTCTCCTCCAAAAGAACAGGATGGAAACAGTAATGAACAGGAACAAATATTTTATTATGAACCACACATGAAACGTGGGGGGTGAAACTTGGACGGGGGCTTGTGTGAGGTGGGTAGGAAAGGACTTTTCAAATTTTGGGGAATGAGAGCCTTCTAGTGCTAGAGCAGTCTGCAGGGGTTGACTGAAAGTTTTACCGGCCCTTGCCGCCCCTCCTTCTTTGGACTTTGGGTGAGGGTGGTGTGGGACTTGGTGGCGGGGGAGGGCGGTTAGAGATAGACTGCAGCGGGGCTCTGTCCTCCTGCCTCCGGTCTTGCAGAACATCCACAAGGCGCCGGAGCGTGTCCGTTTGCTCCCTCATGAGTCCAAGCAGCTTTTCAGTAGCCTGTTGGTCCTCCTGACGCCACCTCTCCTCCCGTTCCATGACTGCTCGGTGCATTTGTGACAAGTTCTCCCTCCACTGTGTCTGCTGGGCTGCCTGGGCTCGGGAGCAGCCCATTAGTTCTGAGAACATGTCTTCACGCGTCTTCTTCTTCCTCCGCCTAATCTGCGCTAGCCTCTGGGAGTGTGCTGACAGGCTGGGTTGGGAGACAGTCGCAGATGTGTCTGTGTGAATTGTAAAAAGGGAGTGAATTCCTGAGACAGATAAATTAAGTTGTGCACAAAGAACCTAGTCTTTCTCTGTGAACAAGACCATGCACTGCACCTCTCACATGCGCACTCAGGACAAGGTCGAATTTTCGGCCCTCGCCTTCAGTGCCTGTGGACTTGCGGTGGTCTTGGAGTGATCTGAGAAGCGTGGCTGCAGACCTGAACTTCTGTAGCGGGCAATCATGGTAAGCCGTAGACTTGTGGCTGCTTAAAACTCTATTAGTAGCACTGGTCTCCTTTCACATTGAAAGCAATGCCAGTCTCTGCTGCCAGCAATCAGGCAAGCATGAACTCGGCCCCTGTCCCACCCCCTCGCGGCTGTCCCAGGGAAAGATCCCTGTATGCTGCCCCTCTCCCTCCACCGCGTGGCTGTAAAGCAGTCCCAATGCTAACATTCCCCTCCCTAATTCAAAGCAGGGCGTCATGAGCGACATCACCCTTCTGAGGATCTCGGACAGCCAGAAGGAACGCATGCTGAGGGAAAGCATGCAGAAACCTGGGCCGTATGCCGCCATGCCATGTCGTGCGATGATCCCGGAGTACTATATTGTGTCGTGGCGGGGAAACGTCTCCTACCACGGAGGGCCAAATAAGATCGCCCTACCCAGGAACCTGATGAACAGGCTGGAAATCTACCTCCATGAGACCTACGAGGAGTTCTCCTATGAGGATTTCGCCTCAATCCCCGGCCATATTGACCGGATTTTTGCCTAGGTGCACTGGGACTATAGAGTGGAGCGTCTTGGGCCGCAGAATCATGAAGTACCGGACATTGTAAAAAATTTTTTAAATACTTGGGACTAAATTGTGAAGAGCCTAAGGCAGAGAAATCATGAGAAACCCTTTGTTACCATTGTAAATATTCCAGTTTTGTAGCAGATAATTTTTTACATGTTTAAAGCACTTTGGTAAAAACACATTGCTAATATTATGAATATTCCCGTTCTGTTAAAAATAAATGTTTACATGTTTACAGCACTTACTGCTTGATCCTTCCCCTGATTCTGTGTCCGGGGTAAGGGATGGGGACGGTTGGTACGGGATCTCGGTAAGGGTGATGAAGAGCTCCTGGCTGTCGGGGAAATCAGCGGTGCCAGCGCTGTCGACTGCCTCGTCCTCCTCATCTCCTTCTTCATCTTCCCCGTCCGCTAACATGTCCGACGAGGAACCGGCCGCGGACAATATCCCATCCTCAGAGTCCACGGTCACTGGTGGGGTAGTGGTGGCGGCCGCACCTAGGATAGAATGCAGTGCCTGGTAGAAACGGGATGTGTGGGGCTGGGATCCGGAGCGTCCGTTTGCCTCTTTGGTTTTTTGGTAGCCTTGTCTCAGCTCCTTGATTTTCACGCGGCACTGCGTTGCATCCCGGCTGTAGCCTCTCTCTGCCATGGCTTTAGAGATCTTCTCGTAGATCTTAGCATTCCTTCTTTTGGAGCGCAGCTCTGAAAGCACGGACTCATCGCCTCACACAGCGATGAGATCCAAGACTTCCCGATCAGTCCATGCTGGGGCCCTCTTTCTATTCTGGGATTGCACGGTCACCTCTGCTGGAGAGCTCTGCATCGTTGCCACTGCTGCTGAGCTCACCACGATGTCCAAACAGGAACTGAGATTCAAACTGCCCAGACAGGAAAAGGAATTCAAATTTTCCCGGGGTGTGGCTGGTCAGAGCATCCGAGCTCGGACTGCTGTCCAGAGCGTCAACAGAGTGTTGCACTGTGGGATAGCTCCCGGAGCTATTAGCGTCGATTTCCATCCACACCTAGCCTAATTCGACATGGCCATGTCGAATTTAGCGCTACTCCTCTCGTTGGGGAGGATTACAGAAATCGATTTAAAGAGAGCTCTATGTCGAACTAAATGGCCTCGTGGTGTGGACGGGTGCAGGGTTAAGTCGATGTAACGGCGCTAAAGTCGACATAAACGCCTAGTGTAGACCAGGCCTAAGTAAAGTTTAGCTTTAAGTGAAAGCACTCTTGTGTTGTCCTGTTAGTGCCAGCCATGTATCAGTCGGATGGCCGTGTCTCCCTTGATTTATTTCCTCACACCACCTGGCACAGAGTAAAAGTTACCGAGAGCTTTGGGTTGAAAGAACCCAGATAACAGCTGAGCTGCCTCTTTCCCAGAAATGGGAGAAAGCCAGGAAGGAGCCCTGACTCTCAGTCAGCAAACAAAACTCCAGCAGCCCTTCTCTTGCAAGGAAACACAGGCGAGGGAACACCCTGTGGAGCTGCTTACCGTTCTTCAAACAGCAGCTCCAAAGCTTGTCTCTCCCCCCAACAGAAGTTGGTCCAATGAAAGACATTACCTCACCCACCTTGGCTCACTCATAAACTCTAGCATCATTTTCTTTTGTCACATTTTCCCAGGTGAAAAAACAAAAGCAAAATTAGGGAAACCCAATTTCTCACTATATTCTACCTCTGCCTGCCACCCCCATGTGTTGGATCGCTCGGAGAATTCATCAAAAGGGGTTTCCAGAAAAGCCTACCCCTAAAATCACACAATGTTTATATTTAGTAATTTTGCTTCAATCTTTGAATGCATTTGTATAATCTGCAGTTGTGATGTGGGTTCACAGCTGTCTATTTTATGCAATGAGAGAAAAAGGAGCAGCTCATAGGGTGGGGGCAGACAGGGGAGCCATTAACACCTTCCAGTAACACAGATCGGTGCCCAAGTGCCGTGTGTGCCGATGTGTTAGCCGGGCACTGGGCAGGACTGGCAGTCTGGAGGAAGGTTAGATCCCAAGCCATGGCCCTGAAGGTGTAAGAAATAAAGTAATCCGGTCCCCAAATTCATCACTGGAATGTAGCCATTGCCAGATGGGGTCAGAGCTGAGGTCCATCTACTTGTGGGGAGCCAGGACAAGAAACTCGGCTCCTTCAGCTCCAAAACACAGGCCTGTAGCACCTGTGCTAAGGGAAAACTCCCTTAATGAGCAGCAGTATCAGGCCCCATATCCTGTGTGGGCTGGGGTAGTTTTGAGAGAGATGTGACCTGTTGGCCCTTATTCACTCCAATGTTACCCCAGTTTTACATTGGAATGGCTCACGCTGGCCTAAAACTGGACTAACACAATTGTTATCAGGCCTTTTGTGTGCATTTTAGAAGGGATCAAAATCAGGCTTGTAATGGAAATTCAGCCAGAACCTTAACACTGGGATTGCTCCCTAGCTAGGAGCCCCACCAGCAGAGGGCACTGGCCAGGGGAGGTGCACACATTTATCTCCGTTTGCTCCCAGGCACTGATACCCTTGGTATCTAGGTAGAGCTACAGGTTCAATTCTGTTAATAAGAGGTCAGATAACCAGGATCAATCAGGTTACTAATCAGAGATTATTGGTCGAAGATTAATCAGCACGATACAGGAGTGTAAATACATCACGGATGCGGGGAAGTGGTACTGCAGCCTGAACCATTCCAGCTACCTGCTAGGAAATCCCCCCTTGACCAAGGGGTGCTGAAAATTCCTTTCTCATGACTGATTGACCTGTGGAATTCCTTTCATGGCATCTGCCTTGACATCATTGATACATTTAAGGCATGTCAACGTGTCGTCATTTCATCAATCACAGACAACCGTAATAACAACCGTAACAGAGATGGCAATATCCTGGATGACGCTTATTGTCTTTGGAGTCTGTTGTATGAAATGCAGTTGTTCATAGATCCATGTGGGCCAGGGATTGGCTGTATCTCCATGAGGTGGGGTAACTACAGCGCCTGAGAACAGTGGGGATGTTTTGCCAAAGTCAGTCAGGTTGTAACGCGTCCAGAGCTGCGCTGCCACCTGCAGAAGTTGGCATTCATTGGTTCAAAGTGGATTCTCCAGGGATCAAAAGACAAAGAACGAATTTTGGGATAAATAACCTGAGTTTTCACTAACTCTGCGCCTTCTTTCTGATCCAGTCAGGGCCAGCTCTAGGTTTTTTGCAGCCCCAAGCAAAAAAATTTTTGGCTGTCCCCGACCCCAGCCCTGGACTCTCCCCACAACACCAGTGCCCTCCCCCACCCGCACCCCCTGCCACCCCGGCAATGGGCTTCCCCCCCAAACGTGACCTCCTCGTTCACCACAGCAATCCCCGTTTACACTTGCAGTGGGGATCAAACCGTTTCTCCTATTTTTATTTCACTTTAGTATAAATCTTGCCCCTCCCCGTCCCCCAGAACCCCATCTTTAGTGCTCCAAATGCACATGGAAGGCATAGGGACTAACCCTTATACCTTGTACCCGGAAAGGGATGGGGATCTAGTAAAGAGGGTTCAGGCAGAGGAGCGGGTGTAGGGGCGCTTGGGGGCTCTACACTGGCAGAGAAGCAGGGTGTGATGTACTCGCGGAGGAGGGTGGAGGAGGAGAGTGGGTATCAGGAGGGTTGCGGGAGAAGAGGTGCCGGGGAAGGGGGAGGTGCGGGAGGAGAGGGCTGGGGAAGGGTACAAGGGGAGAGGTGCGGGTGAAGGAGCGATGGGGGGAGGTACAAGTGAAGAGGCTGCGAGAGGGATGGGGGATGCAAGGGCTGAGAGGGGCAGGCGCTGACAACTGCTTCCCCAGCCCCATGCAGGCAGAGCCGAGAGGACAGACACTGACCCCTCAGGTGCCCGAGCCGTGGGGGTCCCCTGACAGGGCAGTATCCCCCACTGCCCCGCTCGGAGCCGGGCTCTGCCTCTCCCTGCCCAGGGCAGGCAGCGCGGGGCTGAGGCGGGGGAGGTGCGTGGCGGGCTGGGTCCGGGGGTAGGAGGGGGCAGCTCCCTGGCAGCTCGGGCTGCCCAGCCACTCGCCCTGTCAGTGCACGAGCCGGGATCCGCGCCCCCTGCCCAGCCCGGCGGCGCCCTGCACAGCCCCCTTGGGCGGGGAAACGCTGCGCCGCCCTGAGGAGACTCCGAGCAGCAGTAGGACCCCTCCTCCCTCCCTGCATCCCGGGCCCCACTTCCCTCCCTCCCCGGCTCCGCACACACAGGCTGGGCTGCAGCTCAGGCTGCCCGGACCCTGGAGAGCGAGAGCATCATCCCCCGGAGCTGAGCCCCTCTTCCCGCCGCAGCCCGGACTCAGCTCCGGGGATGATGCTCGGGCTCTCCAGTGGCCGGGCAGCCTGAACTGCATCCAGCCTGTGGAACTCAGGCTGCCATGAGCGCCATCTAGTGCCTAAAGCCAGAACTGCAGTGTCAGTTCCAGCTCAGCCTGAAAG
This sequence comes from Terrapene triunguis, assembly GCF_002925995.2. Lineage (NCBI taxonomy): Eukaryota > Metazoa > Chordata > Testudines > Emydidae > Terrapene > Terrapene triunguis. Next base: position 41,156 of record NW_020694480.1, read on the forward strand.
CCTCAGCTGACAGGGAACATCTTGGTTCAGGGCCGGCTCCCGGCTTTTTGCACCCCAAGCAAAAAAAGGGGGGGGGCTGGAGTGCCGCCCCTTGGAAAGTGCCGCCCCAAGCACATGCTTGGAGCGCTGGTGCCTGGAGCCGGCCCTGGATCCAGTAAACGGTCAGGACCTCTGGTCCAAGGGTTCTCCAATCCTTAGGGAAGGGCTGCAAGGACTGGGCCGGCTGAGGCCCATAAGACTCAGTGCTTATTCTGAGCAAAAGCTGTTATGAATTTGTGACCCCAGAGAAACCCGTGGGTGGGGTTTGAAGGGCTGCTCCCAGCCAGAGCTCAGCTCTTGTTGGAGTTGGGGGATCTCTGGTGAGCTTATTAGCATGTGTGTGGGTGCGTTTATTGTTTTTAATATGGTTTATCTGTATTGCATTTAGCTTAAGAATAAATGTGACTGCTTAGAAAGACCTGTGTGGTAACATAACTCTGGCAATTACACTGTTTACTGTCTCTGAAGAGGAAGCAAACAGGCCTGCTTAGGCAGTCTGTCCTGTGGGGGTAGGCGAGAGCTTTGCAGCCAATCTGAGACTTGCTACCTTCACTTTCGATATTAATCAGATCAGTGTCTCTGCTCAGTATATAAGGAGGAGACCTGTGTCTGTGTGTGAAGAGATCACAGCTGGAGACTGGCCCATGTGTTCTACTTCAATAAAGCTGAGAAGAACTGAAGTATTTCAGGACTAAGGGTGAGAGATTCTTTTCTGGGTTGTAGCTCATTAATCCATAGGTGCAACCAGGAGGGGAGAAGGGTGTAATGGGAGGTGACTTGCCTTCCTCAGTTTAGTCGGGGGCACTGTGGTGCAAGGAGCAGATCAGGGGCTATTGAGGCGGTGCTGTGTTTGTGGGAGTGGGGCAGGGTCTCAGTAGGGGGCGCTATGCTCCAAGGGGAGGTTGGTTGTCTCATAGGGGGCCCAGTGCCCCAGGGAAGGTGGCTGGATGCTCAGCTGGGAGCACTGGACTGCAGGGAGCCGGCTGGCATGTTAATTAGGGGAGTTGTGCTGCAGGGAGCAGGGTGGTGGGCATCAGTTACGGGCATCATGTTGCATGGAGTGGGGTGAGGGCTCAGTACGGGTGCTGTGATGCAGGGAGGCAGGGCTCAGAAGAAGTTTGGGAAGGTCAGGAGGGGGCGCTGTGGTGCAGGGGGTGGGCAGGGAGAGATTAAGCAGCAAAACCTTCATTAACACAGAGAAAAGGTGCCCAGTGATACCTTGGGCCGTTCCAGAATGTCAAGTTCAGCAAAACTCAATTGTCAGAAGACCATGAAATGTAGGGTTACCATCCGTCCGGGTTTCCCCGGACATGTCCGGCTTTTGGGTCTTTAAATAGCCGTCCGGGGGGAACTTGTAAAAAGCTAAAAATGTGCGGGATTTCCCCCCGGACGGCTATCTAAAGACCCAAAAGCGGCTGACAGGGCAGCCGCGCCGGATTGAGCCGCTCACTTGGGGCCGCTCCGGCAGCAAAAGCCCCTCCCCCGCTTCCCCTGCAGCTTCAGCACGCCGGTAGCAAAACGGGAGCAGGAGCTGTTTGTGCCGCTACAGCCCAGAAAGCCACCCCCCTGCCCATGGCAGCCGGCCCTGATTGGCCAGCCCCGCTCCCTCCCCCGGGCTGGGGGCGAGTCAAGAAACAGGGAGCAGGAGGGTTGGATGGGGTGGGGGTTCTGGGGGGACCTGTCAGGGGGCAGGGGTGTGGAGAGGGATTGGGGCATTCAGGGGACAGGGAGCAGGGGGAGGGTTGGATGGGTCAGGGGTTCTGGGGGTGGCCTGTCAGGGGGCAGGGGTGTGGAGAGGGATTGGGGCAGTCAGGGGACAGGGAGGGTTAGATGGGTTGGAGGTTCGGGGGGGGCAGTCAGGGAACAGGCAGCGGTTGGATAAGCTCTGCCCCCCGTCCCCCTGGTGCTGCCAATAGCCACTGGGACTTGTCTGTGTGAACTCCAGCTGCAGTCACTGTATGAGGTGCAGTTGTCCTGAATGGGGAAGAATAAGCTGGAGCCGATTAGGAGAACTGTGCTTGTGATCTGAGGAGATCTGGGTCTGATTCCCCCAGGTGTGTGATCAAAGGAACGAGGTGCCCATGGCCCCTGGAGGTTCCAGTCTGCATCGTTTCTATACAGAATTGAGCAGGTTGGGTCAGTAGCAGGGCATGGGGATTGTCAGCAGCGAGGTGGGAGATGAGCACAGGCTGTGCATCTAGTGATGAGCAGGGGAAAGGACACGTCTAGGTGCTATCCTGGGTGCTAGGGTGAAGGGGCTGGAAAAGGCGATGTCGTGGTTTGAATGTTACAGGTGTGGTGTTCTGTCGGGGAGCAGGTCAGTGTCTGAGCATAGGACAAGTGCAGGCAGCACCAGTGAATAGCACTGACTAGGCAGAGTGGGTGTGGACATGTTCTGAGCACAGGGGGCATCACTCGAAGGGAGCAGAGCTAAGGTGATGTGGGCCTTTGCCCTAACTGTTTCCTGCTTTTCAGAAGTTGGAGTTGTGCTGAACTCACTGCTCTGGAAGGGCAGGAGCTCTCACTGGGCAACCTGAACTCTGCCTCAATGACGTTTCTGCTATTTAACTTCCTAGTGTTTTAAACCGAAAGAGAAATGGTTGTCGGTGGGAGTTCGTGGCCATTTACACAGCTGTCGTCCCCGCCTAGGTTTGCAGTTGCCATGCTACTGTGCCGAGGTAATAATCAAAACACCCAAGTGTTCCATGGTGCTTTACATCAGGACATTTCAAACAGCTTTACATCATTATCCCTATTATACAGGAGGGAAACTGAGGCACGGGGAGGAGAAGTGACTTGCCCAAGGTCACCCAACAGACCAGTGGCAGAGCTAGGGATAGTCCCAGTCCAGGGGTCTCTCCACTAGGCCACGCGGTTGCCATGTGATTCCTCAGGGCCCCTCCTCTCTCCTGTACATTGTGTTACAGTGTGGTGGGGGTAAGGTTAAGCTTTTGTCCCGGTTAATTTTAGTAAAAGTCAGGGACAGGTCGTGGACAATAACCAAAAATAATGGGGTAGGGGCTGATGGGGAGATGACTGAAGCTCGAGCCCCACGGTGTGGGGGGGAAGACAGCCCGAGCCCCGCTGTGGGGGGGATGTTATACAGACAAAACTACACAGGATCTTTTCAGGGGACAAGACAAAGATGCCACATTTATTATGATAACAATTTGATTTATGACCAATAACTAATATCTTAATCCTAATACACACACATTATACCTAATACCTACACACACACACACACATCCATCAGATGTTCTGCAGCTGCTGCATAGTTACCAGTCCTGAACATAGCTTGAGTTCGTCGCTTGAGTTTGCAGCTTGGGTTCGTAGCTTGTGGTGGCTAACTGGCCAGGAAAGCCAGGCACAAGGAAGGGCTGGGTCTCTGTTGGGCGTGCACCGATGCCCTTCCATGTTGGCAGCAGAATGTTACCCTCCAAAGTCTTCCATCTCACCCATCCCTTTTTGTAGGCTTTTGTTTGAATCCAGAGTCTATAGGTCTTGCTGTGTCACGCTGCCTCTGGGTTTGGTGATTGATCACCTGTCCTGGCTTTGATCTTCCTTCTATTGTACCTTTTCTTTTTAGGGTGGACTCTTCTTACTTTGTTTAGGGTTGTTGTCTGCATCTTCAGCCGTTGGTGTTTGAACTCTATTTCATCAGGACAGGCTGGGGCTGGAGGTTGATTCCATCATCCATACATACCTCATTCACACAGCTAAACTAAACTAATAAGTATCAAAGGGGTAGCTGTGTTAGTCTGGATCTGTAAAAGCAACAGAGAGTCCTGTGGCACCTTATAGGTTAATAGGCGTATTGGAGCATGAGCTTTCGTGGGTGAATACCCACTTCGCTGTTCTGGAAGGGCAGGATGCATGCATCTGAAGAAGTGGGTATTCACCCGCGAAAGCTCATGCTCCAATACGTCTGTTAGTCTATAAGGTGCCACAGGACTCGTTGCTGCTTAAACTAATAAGATTACAGCAGGGTTTGCAAAAATGAAGGTTGGAGCCAGCTTTTACAAAATGGAGTAAGGGTTTTAAAATGGGGTTTGAATTACAATATGGCAAACAGTGAACAGAAGTTACAATGTAGGCAAGTGTAATGAATGGTGAACAGAAGTTACAATACTGAAACAGTGCAAGCCTCAGTGATTTAAGCAGGAATTGGATTGATAGTGAAATTTACAAAGGCAGCTGACTGAACAGCTATGGCTCTTAACAATCCTCTTAATTGTCAATTAGCCAGTTATTGGTGTAACCGGTTTTATGAATGAATGTTGTTTCATTCATAAAACTTTACTTATGAAGTTACATTAATAAAGTGAACAATTAAAAACAATTTCATTTATCAGTTCTACAGGGAAAGAGCCCGAGCCCCGCTGTGGGAGCGGGGGGAGTCCAGCACCTGCACATGGCGGCTGACAGCTCCAGGGCCCACGGTGCCTCAGGGCCCTAAGTCACTGCCCAGGCCCTACCCCCGGTTCCCCCCACACACCACCTGCAGCAGCTCAGAGCTTCCGGGGCCCCTGCCGGCTGACAGCTCCGGCCCTCCCACGCCCCAGGGCTGAAGCGGAAAATGTCCCGGAGGTCTCTGAAAGTCCTGGAATCTGTGAGCTCTGTGACAGAATTTTACCTTTTAGGGTTAATGGTTGTGCAGTGAAACGCTCACAGTGTGTAGTTACTAACAGGGCCGGGGAGAGAAATCTCAGCTGTGGTCGCTACAAGTATCATTAAAGGCTGCGGTGCTCCAGGTATGGGATGGGGGCTCATTATGGGTTGTTCTGCAGGGAGAGCGTTACTGAGATTTAGCAGAAAGTGCCGGGCTGCACGGATAGGAGTGGGGGGCTCGGTAGGGGGCGCTGTGCTGCAGAGAGTGGGGTGGGGACCCAATGTCACAGTGCGGTGCATCCAAGGTGACAAAAGGCCAAATTAGCCTGTTACACAAACTGCAAAAGTCAGCGAAGCAGGAGACCAATAGACGGGCAGCCGGGACTGAGGGAGGGAAAAGAGCTGGGCTGAGGCTCCGGGCTTGGCCGGGCTCTGGGTGAAGTCCCAGGCTGTCACGACAATGAGCTGAGAGAGTCCGGAAATGGGAGGCACCCTCCAGAGTTCAAATCCCCAGAGCGCCTTTGAGTGATTAATGGGAATGGGACTAGACCCATCCCCCCACCTGGATATTGTGTATCTGGGGGGTCACTAAATGGGAGCATTGGGATGGGGAGACTGAAAGAAACAAGCCTCACCAGCATGGTTGCCACCCCCACTGTCTCCTGGGACCCCAGGATCCACCGTGACACCACTGGGCCTTGTTCTCCTCATCCTCAGAGATGTCCTGACCAGGCCAGGTCAGAGAGGGAGCCACATGACACCACCAGCTCCAGCTGAATCCGCTAAACACCACATGGCATGAGAGATGGATTCCTGCTGACACCCCCTCCCTCCTGGTTATTTTCCTTCTTCTTTTGCCAGGGGTGACCAAAGGTCCCTAAAACTGGGGGCCCCACCAGCGCCCAAACCATGGCCCTGCCCCCCCATGCTGCCACTACCCCCAAAGCCCTGCCCCTTCCCCCCAAGATCTCACCCTTGTCTCTTCTCCCTGAGCCCCTGCCCTCGCTCCGCCTCTTCCCCTGAGGCCCCACCCCTGCGTCGCCTCTTCCCCCAACACCCCGCCCCCGCTCACTCCTCTCCACCTCCTCCCACCGTCGCTCACCCTTACAGCCGTTAAAAAGTGGGAGGGCAAAACCCTCCCATTTTTAAAAGTGTTGGGGCCATGGCCCCCTGGTACCCCCTGTTCTGGCACCCCTGCCTCTCACTTTTGTGCTTCCGCTGTCCGTTTGCCTCTGTCTGCTAAGGATTGAGCTTCACTGGCCAAGACAATTCTACCCTTTGCACGTAGGCTGTGAGCCTGTGACCAATAAGCTAAAAGCAAGGCCTTAAACAGCCAGATGCTAGCATGAGTTTGCCAGATGTGGGATGAAGTATCAGGGGGGTAGCCGTGTTAGTCTGTATCCACAAAAACAATGGTTTCCAGTGGCACCTTAAAGACTAAAAGATTTATTTGGGCATAAGCTTTCATGGGTAAAAAACCCACTTCTTCATGCACTCCAGGTGTGGGCATGTCTGGTCAGACCACGGGCTGGGCCTGTGTTTCTTAGGGTTACCATACGTCCGGATTTCCCCAGACATGTCCGGCTTTTTGGTGCTCAAATCCCCGTCCTGGGGGAATTTCCAAAAAGCCTGACATGTCCGGGGAAATAGGGAGGCATAAGCCAGGGTCCGCCCGGCCCCAGCACGATCCGCCGGGTCCGCAGCGCAGCCCAGCCGCCCCGGTTACATTGTAGCGAGCCCGGGAGGGGCGCAGGGGGGGCTCGGCCTTCCCTCGCGGGCGGGGACCCCCCGGCCACTGGGGGACCCTTCCGGTGGCCCCATTGCCCCGCGCGGCTCGGAACCCGGCGCCGCAGGAGCTGTTTCCGGTGGGGACAACAGCCTGGGGAACATGCTCGGCAGTGGCAGGAAGGAGGCTGTGGCCGGGGCTGCAGGGACCTGCGCCGCCCCGGTCGCCGCTGAGCGTCTGAAGACCCCGCCAGGCAGAGGCTGCCGGGTGAGCTGGGGAAGAAGGCAGGTGGGGGGGTGCAGAGGCTGCAGGGCGAGGAGGAGCAGGGCAGGCAGGGGCATAGACGCTGCAAGGGCAGGGGGGCACAGGGGCAGGGCAGGCGGGGCGGTGCAGAGGCTGCAGGGGCGGGGGGGTGCAGGGGCTGCAGGGCGAGTGGGGAGCAGGGGTCACAGAGGCTGCAGGGGTGGGGGGGTGCAGGGGCTGCAGAGCGAGTGGGGAGCAGGGATCTCAGAGGCTGCAGGGCAAGGGGGGTGCAGGGGCTGCAGGGCGAGTGGGGAGCAGGGGTCACAGAGGCTGTAGGGGTGTGGGGGTGCAAGGGCTGCAGGGCGAGTGGGGAGCAGGGGTCACAGAGGCTG